>NW_028270176.1:20888915-21055165 GCF_037043375.1 Chiloscyllium plagiosum | reverse complement strand
ATGAGAGAGAGGGACTATGTGGGTGTGAGAGAGAGGGACTGTGTGCGCGTGAGAGGGAGGGACTATCTGAGCGTGAGAGAGGGACAATGTGAGCGTGAGAGAGAGGGACTATCTGAGCGTGAGAGAGAGGGACTATGTGTGTGTGAGAGAGAGGGACTATGTCTGTGTGAGAGTGAGGGAATATGTGAGTGTGAGAGAGAGGGACTATGTGTGTGTGAGAGAGAGGGACTATATGTGCGTGAGAGAGAGGGACTATGTGAGCGTGAGAGAGAGGGACGATGTGTGTGTGAGAGAGAGGGACTATGTGAGCGTGAGAGAGAGGGACTATGTTTGTGTGAGAGAGAGGGACTATGTGCGCGTGAGAGAGAGGGACTATCTGAGCGTGAGAGAGGGACAATGTGAGCGTGAGAGAGAGGGACTCTCTGAGCGTGAGAGAGAGGGACTATGTGTGTGTGAGAGAGAGGGACTATGTCTGTGTGAGTGTGAGGCAATATGTGAGTGTGAGAGAGAGGGACTATGTGTGTGTGAGAGAGAGGGACTATATGTGCGTGAGAGAGAGGGACTATGTGTGTGTGAGAGAGAGGGACTATGTGTGCATGAGAGAGAGGGACTATGTGTGCATGAGAGAGAGGGACTATGTGAGCGTGAGAGAGAGGGACGATGTGTGTGTGAGAGAGAGGGACTATGTGTGCATGAGAGAGAGGGACTATGTGTGCATGAGAGAGAGGGACTATGTGTGCATGAGAGAGAGGGACTATGTGAGCGTGAGAGAGAGGGACGATGTGAGCGTGAGAGAGAGGGACTATGTGTGCATGAGAGAGAGGGACTATGTGTGCATGAGAGAGAGGGACAATGTGTGCGTGAGAGAGAGGGACGATGTGAGCGTGAGAAAGAGGGACTATGTGAGTGTGAGAGAGAGGGACTATGTGAGCGTGACAGAGAGGGACTATGTGAGCGTGAGAAAGAGGGACTATGTGAGCGTGAGAGAGAGGGACGATGTGAGCGTGAGAGAGAGGGACGATGTGTGTGTGAGAGAGAGGGACTATGTGTGCATGAGAGCGAGGGACTATGTGAGCGTGAGAGAGAGGGACGATGTGAGTGTGGCAGAGAGGGACAATATGAGTGTGAGAGAGAGGGACGATGTGTGCATGAGAGAGAGGGACAATGTGTGCGTGAGAGAGAGGGATGATGTGAGCGTGAGAAAGAGGGACTATGTGAGTGTGAGAGAGAGGGACTATGTGAGCGTGACAGAGAGGGACTATGTGAGCGTGAGAAAGAGGGACTATGTGAGCGTGAGAGAGAGGGACTATGTGAGTGTGAGAGAGAGGGGCTATGTGTGTGTGAGAGTGAGGGACTATGTGAGCGTGAGAGAGAGGGACTATGTGAGTGTGAGAGAGACGGACTATGTGTGTGTGAGAGTGAGGGACTATGTGTGTGTGAGAGAGAGGGACTATGTGAGTGTGAGAGAGAGGGACTATGTGTGTGTGAGAGAGAGGGACTATGTGTATGTGAGAGAGAGGGACTATGTGAGTGTGAGAGAGAGGGACTATGTGAGTGTGAGAGAGAGGGACTATGTGTGCGTGAGAGAGAGGGACTATGTGAGTGTGAGAGAGAGGGACTATGTGTGTGTGAGAGAGGGACTATGTGTATGTGAGAGAGAGGGACTATGTGAGTGTGAGAGAGAGGGACTATGTGAGTGTGAGAGAGAGGGACTATGTGTGTGTGAGAGTGAGGGACTATGTGTGTGTGAGAGAGAGGGACTATATGCGCGTGAGAGAGAGGGACTATGTGTGTGTGAGAGAGAGGGACGATGTGTGCGTGAGAGAGAGGGACTATGTGCGTGAGAGAGAGATGGATGATGTGTGTGTGAGAGAGAGGGACTATGTGTGTGAGAGAGAGAGGGACTATGCGTGTGTGAGGGAGAGGGACTATGTGTGTGTGAGATAGAGGGACTATGTGTGTGTGAGAGAGAGGGACGATGTGAGCGTGAGAGAGAGGGACTATGTGAGCGTGAGAGAGAGGGACTATGTGAGTGTGAGAGAGAGGGACTATGTGTGAGTGTGAGAGAGAGGGACTATGTGAGCGTGAGAGAGAGGGACTATGTGAGTGTGAGAGAGAGGGACTATGTGTGAGTGTGAGAGAGAGGGACTATGTGTGCGTGAGAGAGAGGGACGATGTGTGTGTGAGAGAGAGGGACTATGTGAGTGTGAGAGAGAGGGACTATGTGTGAGTGTGAGAGAGAGGGACTATGTGTGCGTGAGAGAGAGGGACGATGTGTGCGTGAGAGAGAGGGACGATGTGTGTGAGAGAGAGATGGACGATGTGTGCGTGAGAGAGAGGGACTATGTGAGCGTGAGAGAGAGGGACTATGTGTGAGTGTGAGAGAGAGGGACTATGTGTGCGTGAGAGAGAGGGACGATGTGTGCGTGAGAGAGAGGGACTATGTGTGAGTGTGAGAGAGAGGGACTATGTGTGCATGAGAGAGAGATGGACGATGTGTGCGTGAGAGAGAGGGACTATGTGTGTGAGAGAGAGGTGGACGATGTGTGCGTGAGAGAGAGGGACTATGTGAGCGTGAGAGAGAGGGACTATGTGTGTGTGAGAGAGAGGGACTATGTGTATGTGAGAGAGAGGGACTATGTGAGCGTGAGAGAGAGGGACTATGTGTGTGTGAGAGAGAGGGACTATGTGTGCGTGAGAGAGAGGGACTATGTGAGTGTGAGAGAGAGGGACTATGTGTGTGTGAGAGAGAGGGACTATGTGTATGTGAGAGAGAGGGACTATGTGAGCGTGAGAGAGAGATGGACGATGTGTGCGTGAGAGAGAGGGACTATGTGCGTGAGAGAGAGATGGACGATGTGTGCGTGAGAGAGAGGGACTATGTGAGCGTGAGAGAGAGGGACTATGTGTGTGTGAGAGAGAGGGACTATGTGTGCGTGAGAGAGAGGGACTATGTGTATGTGAGAGAGAGGGACTATGTGAGCGTGAGAGAGAGATGGACGATGTGTGCGTGAGAGAGAGGGATTATGTGCGTGAGAGAGAGATGGACGATGTGTGCGTGAGAGAGAGGGACTATGTGAGCGTGAGAGAGAGGGACTATGTGTGTGTGAGAGAGAGGGACTATGTGTATGTGAGAGAGAGGGACTATGTGAGCGTGAGAGAGAGGGACTATGTGTGTGTGAGAGAGAGGGACTATGTGTGTGTGAGAGAGAGGGACTATGTGGGTGTGAGAGAGAGGGACTGTGTGCGCGTGAGAGAGAGGGACTATCTGAGCGTGAGAGAGGGACTATGTGAGCATGAGAGAGAGGGACTATCTGAGCGTGAGAGAGAGGGACTATGTGTGTGTGAGAGAGAGGGACTATGTCAGTGTGAGAGTGAGGGAATATGTGAGTGTGAGAGAGAGGGACTATGTGTGTGTGAGAGAGAGGGACTATATGTGCGTGAGAGAGAGGGACTATGTGAGCGTGAGAGAGAGGGACGATGTGTGTGTGAGAGAGAGGGACTATGTGAGCGTGAGAGAGAGGGACTATGTTTGTGTGAGAGAGAGGGACGATGTGCGCGTGAGAGAGAGGGACTATCTGAGCGTGAGAGAGGGACAATGTGAGCGTGAGAGAGAGGGACTATCTGAGCGTGAGAGAGAGGGACTATGTGTGTGTGAGAGAGAGGGACTATGTCTGTGTGAGAGTGAGGGAATATGTGAGTGTGAGAGAGAGGGACTATGTGTGTGTGAGAGAGAGGGACTATGTGTGCATGAGAGAGAGGGACTATGTGTGCATGAGAGAGAGGGACTATGTGAGCGTGAGAGAGAGGGACTATGTGAGCGTGAGAGAGAGGGACGATGTGAGCGTGAGAGAGAGGGACGATGTGTGTGTGAGAGAGAGGGATTATGTGAGTGTGAGAGAGAGGGACTATGTGTGCATGAGAGCGAGGGACTATGTGAGCGTGAGAGAGAGGGACGATGTGAGTGTGGCAGAGAGGGACAATATGAGTGTGAGAGAGAGGGACGATGTGTGCATGAGAGAGAGGGACAATGTGTGCGTGAGAGAGAGGGACGATGTGAGCGTGAGAAAGAGGGACTATGTGAGTGTGAGAGAGAGGGACTATGTGAGCGTGACAGAGAGGGACTATGTGAGCGTGAGAAAGAGGGACTATGTGAGCGTGAGAGAGAGGGACTATGTGAGTGTGAGAGAGAGGGGCTATGTGTGTGAGAGAGTGAGGGACTATGTGTGCATGAGAGAGAGGGACTATGTGAGCGTGAGAGAGAGGGACTATGTGAGCGTGAGAGAGAGGGACGATGTGAGCGTGAGAGAGAGGGACGATGTGTGTGTGAGAGAGAGGGACTATGTGTGCATGAGAGAGAGGGACTATGTGTGCATGAGAGAGAGGGACTATGTGTGCATGAGAGAGAGGGACTATGTGAGCGTGAGAGAGAGGGACGATGTGAGCGTGAGAGAGAGGGACGATGTGTGTGTGAGAGAGAGGGATTATGTGAGTGTGAGAGAGAGGGACTATGTGTGCATGAGAGCGAGGGACTATGTGAGCGTGAGAGAGAGGGACGATGTGAGTGTGGCAGAGAGGGACAATATGAGTGTGAGAGAGAGGGACGATGTGTGCATGAGAGAGAGGGACAATGTGTGCGTGAGAGAGAGGGACGACGTGAGCGTGAGAAAGAGGGACTATGTGAGTGTGAGAGAGAGGGACTATGTGAGCGTGACAGAGAGGGACTATGTGAGCGTGAGAAAGAGGGACTATGTGAGCGTGAGAGAGAGGGACTATGTGAGTGTGAGAGAGAGGGGCTATGTGTGTGTGAGAGTGAGGGACTATGTGAGCGTGAGAGAGAGGGACTATGTGAGTGTGAGAGAGACGGACTATGTGTGTGTGAGAGTGAGGGACTATGTGTGTGTGAGAGAGAGGGACTATGTGAGTGTGAGAGAGAGGGACTATGTGAGTGTGAGAGAGAGGGACTATGTGTGTGTGAGAGTGAGGGACTATGTGTGTGTGAGAGAGAGGGACTATGTACGTGAGAGAGAGATGGACGATGTGTGTGTGACAGAGAGGGACTATGTGAGCGTGAGAGAGAGGGACTATGTGTGTGAGAGAGAGAGGGACTATGCGTGTGTGAGAGAGAGGGACTATGTGTGTGTGAGGTAGAGGGACTATGTGTGTGTGAGAGAGAGGGACGATGTGTGCGTTAGAGAGAGGGACTATGTGTGTGAGAGAGAGAGGGACTATGCGTGTGTGAGAGAGAGGGACTATGTGTGTGTGAGATAGAGGGACTATGTGTGTGTGAGAGAGAGGGACGATGTGAGCGTGAGAGAGAGGGACTATGTGAGCGTGAGAGAGAGGGACTATGTGAGTGTGAGAGAGAGGGACTATGTGAGTGTGAGAGAGAGGGACTATGTGTGAGTGTGAGAGAGAGGGACTATGTGTGCGTGAGAGAGAGGGACGATGTGTGTGTGAGAGAGAGGGACTATGTGAGCGTGAGAGAGAGGGACTATGTGAGTGTGAGAGAGAGGGACTATGTGTGAGTGTGAGAGAGAGGGACTATGTGAGCGTGAGAGAGAGGGACTATGTGTGAGTGTGAGAGAGAGGGACTATGTGAGCGTGAGAGAGAGGGACTATGTGAGTGTGAGAGAGAGGGACTATGTGTGAGTGTGAGAGAGAGGGACTATGTGTGCGTGAGAGAGAGGGACGATGTGTGTGTGAGAGAGAGGGACTATGTGAGTGTGAGAGAGAGGGACTATGTGTGAGTGTGAGAGAGAGGGACTATGTGTGCGTGAGAGAGAGGGACGATGTGTGCGTGAGAGAGAGGGACGATGTGTGTGAGAGAGAGATGGACGATGTGTGCGTGAGAGAGAGGGACTATGTGAGCGTGAGAGAGGGACAATGTGAGCGTGAGAGAGAGGGACTATCTGAGCGTGAGAGAGAGGGACTATGTGTGTGTGAGAGAGAGGGACTATGTCTGTGTGAGAGTGATGGAATATGTGAGTGTGAGAGAGAGGGACTATGTGTGTGTGAGAGAGAGGGACTATATGTGCGTGAGAGAGAGGGACTATGTGTGTCTGAGAGAGAGGGACTATGTGTGCATGAGAGAGAGGGACTATGTGTGCATGAGAGAGAGGGACTATGTGAGCGTGAGAGAGAGGGACGATGTGAGCGTGAGAGAGAGGGACGATGTGTGTGTGAGAGAGAGGGACTATGTGTGCATGAGAGAGAGGGACTATGTGTGCATGAGAGAGAGGGACTATGTGAGCGTGAGAGAGAGGGACGATGTGAGCGTGAGAGAGAGGGACGATGTGTGTGTGAGAGAGAGGGACTATGTGTGCATGAGAGAGAGGGACTATGTGTGCATGAGAGAGAGGGACTATGTGTGCATGAGAGAGAGGGACTATGTGAGCGTGAGAGAGAGGGACGATGTGAGCGTGAGAGAGAGGGACGATGTGTGTGTGAGAGAGAGGGATTATGTGAGTGTGAGAGAGAGGGACTATGTGTGCATGAGAGCGAGGGACTATGTGTGCATGAGAGAGAGGGACTATGTGTGCATGAGAGAGAGGGACTATGTGTGCATGAGAGAGAGGGACTATGTGAGCGTGAGAGAGAGGGACGATGTGAGCGTGAGAGAGAGGGACGATGTGTGTGTGAGAGAGAGGGACTATGTGAGTGTGAGAGAGAGGGACTATGTGTGCATGAGAGCGAGGGACTATGTGCGCGTGAGAGAGAGGGACGATGTGAGTGTGGCAGAGAGGGACAATATGAGTGTGAGAGAGAGGGACGATGTGTGCATGAGAGAGAGGGACAATGTGTGCGTGAGAGAGAGGGACGATGTGAGCGTGAGAAAGAGGGACTATGTGAGTGTGAGAGAGAGGGACTATGTGAGCGTGACAGAGAGGGACTATGTGAGCGTGAGAAAGAGGGACTATGTGAGCGTGAGAGAGAGGGACTATGTGAGTGTGAGAGAGAGGGGCTATGTGTGTGTGAGAGTGAGGGACTATGTGAGCGTGAGAGAGAGGGACTATGTGAGTGTGAGAGAGACGGACTATGTGTGTGTGAGAGTGAGGGACTATGTGTGTGTGAGAGAGAGGGACTATGTGAGTGTGAGAGAGAGGGACTATGTGTGTGTGAGAGAGAGGGACTATGTGTATGTGAGAGAGAGGGACTATGTGAGTGTGAGAGAGAGGGACTATGTGAGTGTGAGAGAGAGGGACTATGTGTGCGTGAGAGAGAGGGACTATGTGAGTGTGAGAGAGAGGGACTATGTGTGTGTGAGAGAGGGACTATGTGTATGTGAGAGAGAGGGACTATGTGAGTGTGAGAGAGAGGGACTATGTGAGTGTGAGAGAGAGGGACTATGTGTGTGTGAGAGTGAGGGACTATGTGTGTGTGAGAGAGAGGGACTATATGTGCGTGAGAGAGAGGGACTATGTGTGTGTGAGAGAGAGGGACGATGTGTGCGTGAGAGAGAGGGACTATGTGCGTGAGAGAGAGATGGATGATGTGTGTGTGAGAGAGAGGGACTATGTGAGTGTGAGAGAGAGGGACTATGTATGTGAGAGAGAGAGGGACTATGCGTGTGTGAGGGAGAGGGACTATGTGTGTGTGAGATAGAGGGACTATGTGTGTGTGAGAGAGAGGGACGATGTGAGCGTGAGAGAGAGGGACTATGTGAGCGTGAGAGAGAGGGACTATGTGAGTGTGAGAGAGAGGGACTATGTGTGAGTGTGAGAGAGAGGGACTATGTGAGCGTGAGAGAGAGGGACTATGTGAGTGTGAGAGAGAGGGACTATGTGTGAGTGTGAGAGAGAGGGACTATGTGTGCGTGAGAGAGAGGGACGATGTGTGTGTGAGAGAGAGGGACTATGTGAGTGTGAGAGAGAGGGACTATGTGTGAGTGTGAGAGAGAGGGACTATGTGTGCGTGAGAGAGAGGGACGATGTGTGCGTGAGAGAGAGGGACGATGTGTGTGAGAGAGAGATGGACGATGTGTGCGTGAGAGAGAGGGACTATGTGAGCGTGAGAGAGAGGGACTATGTGTGAGTGTGAGAGAGAGGGACTATGTGTGCGTGAGAGAGAGGGACGATGTGTGCGTGAGAGAGAGGGACTATGTGTGAGTGTGAGAGAGAGGGACTATGTGTGCATGAGAGAGAGATGGACGATGTGTGCGTGAGAGAGAGGGACTATGTGTGTGAGAGAGAGGTGGACGATGTGTGCGTGAGAGAGAGGGACTATGTGAGCGTGAGAGAGAGGGACTATGTGTGTGTGAGAGAGAGGGACTATGTGTATGTGAGAGAGAGGGACTATGTGAGCGTGAGAGAGAGGGACTATGTGTGTGTGAGAGAGAGGGACTATGTGTGCGTGAGAGAGAGGGACTATGTGAGTGTGAGAGAGAGGGACTATGTGTGTGTGAGAGAGAGGGACTATGTGTATGTGAGAGAGAGGGACTATGTGAGCGTGAGAGAGAGATGGACGATGTGTGCGTGAGAGAGAGGGACTATGTGCGTGAGAGAGAGATGGACGATGTGTGCGTGAGAGAGAGGGACTATGTGAGCGTGAGAGAGAGGGACTATGTGTGTGTGAGAGAGAGGGACTATGTGTGCGTGAGAGAGAGGGACTATGTGTATGTGAGAGAGAGGGACTATGTGAGCGTGAGAGAGAGATGGACGATGTGTGCGTGAGAGAGAGGGATTATGTGCGTGAGAGAGAGATGGACGATGTGTGCGTGAGAGAGAGGGACTATGTGAGCGTGAGAGAGAGGGACTATGTGTGTGTGAGAGAGAGGGACTATGTGTATGTGAGAGAGAGGGACTATGTGAGCGTGAGAGAGAGGGACTATGTGTGTGTGAGAGAGAGGGACTATGTGTGTGTGAGAGAGAGGGACTATGTGGGTGTGAGAGAGAGGGACTGTGTGCGCGTGAGAGAGAGGGACTATCTGAGCGTGAGAGAGGGACAATGTGAGCGTGAGAGAGAGGGACTATCTGAGCGTGAGAGAGAGGGACTATGTGTGTGTGAGAGAGAGGGACTATGTCTGTGTGAGAGTGAGGGAATATGTGAGTGTGAGAGAGAGGGACTATGTGTGTGTGAGAGAGAGGGACTATATGTGCGTGAGAGAGAGGGACTATGTGAGCGTGAGAGAGAGGGACGATGTGTGTGTGAGAGAGAGGGACTATGTGAGCGTGAGAGAGAGGGACTATGTTTGTGTGAGAGAGAGGGACGATGTGCGCGTGAGAGAGAGGGACTATCTGAGCGTGAGAGAGGGACAATGTGAGCGTGAGAGAGAGGGACTATCTGAGCGTGAGAGAGAGGGACTATGTGTGTGTGAGAGAGAGGGACTATGTCTGTGTGAGAGTGAGGGAATATGTGAGTGTGAGAGAGAGGGACTATGTGTGTGTGAGAGAGAGGGACTATGTGTGCATGAGAGAGAGGGACTATGTGTGCATGAGAGAGAGGGACTATGTGAGCGTGAGAGAGAGGGACTATGTGAGCGTGAGAGAGAGGGACGATGTGAGCGTGAGAGAGAGGGACGATGTGTGTGTGAGAGAGAGGGATTATGTGAGTGTGAGAGAGAGGGACTATGTGTGCATGAGAGCGAGGGACTATGTGAGCGTGAGAGAGAGGGACGATGTGAGTGTGGCAGAGAGGGACAATATGAGTGTGAGAGAGAGGGACGATGTGTGCATGAGAGAGAGGGACAATGTGTGCGTGAGAGAGAGGGACGACGTGAGCGTGAGAAAGAGGGACTATGTGAGTGTGAGAGAGAGGGACTATGTGAGCGTGACAGAGAGGGACTATGTGAGCGTGAGAAAGAGGGACTATGTGAGCGTGAGAGAGAGGGACTATGTGAGTGTGAGAGAGAGGGGCTATGTGTGTGTGAGAGTGAGGGACTATGTGTGCATGAGAGAGAGGGTCTATGTGAGCGTGAGAGAGAGGGACTATGTGAGCGTGAGAGAGAGGGACGATGTGAGCGTGAGAGAGAGGAACGTTGTGTGTGTGAGAGAGAGGGACTATGTGTGCATGAGAGAGAGGGACTATGTGTGCATGAGAGAGAGGGACTATGTGTGCATGAGAGAGAGGGACTATGTGAGCGTGAGAGAGAGGGACGATGTGAGCGTGAGAGAGAGGGACGATGTGTGTGTGAGAGAGAGGGATTATGTGAGTGTGAGAGAGAGGGACTATGTGTGCATGAGAGCGAGGGACTATGTGAGCGTGAGAGAGAGGGACGATGTGAGTGTGGCAGAGAGGGACAATATGAGTGTGAGAGAGAGGGACGATGTGTGCATGAGAGAGAGGGACAATGTGTGCGTGAGAGAGAGGGACGACGTGAGCGTGAGAAAGAGGGACTATGTGAGTGTGAGAGAGAGGGACTATGTGAGCGTGACAGAGAGGGACTATGTGAGCGTGAGAAAGAGGGACTATGTGAGCGTGAGAGAGAGGGACTATGTGAGTGTGAGAGAGAGGGGCTATGTGTGTGTGAGAGTGAGGGACTATGTGAGCGTGAGAGAGAGGGACTATGTGAGTGTGAGAGAGACGGACTATGTGTGTGTGAGAGTGAGGGACTATGTGTGTGTGAGAGAGAGGGACTATGTGAGTGTGAGAGAGAGGGACTATGTGAGTGTGAGAGAGAGGGACTATGTGTGTGTGAGAGTGAGGGACTATGTGTGTGTGAGAGAGAGTGACTATGTGTGCGTGAGTGAGAGGGACTATGTGTGTGTGAGAGAGAGGGACGATGTGTGCGTGAGAGAGAGGGACTATGTACGTGAGAGAGAGATGGACGATGTGTGTGTGACAGAGAGGGACTATGTGAGCGTGAGAGAGAGGGACTATGTGTGTGAGAGAGAGAGGGACTATGCGTGTGTGAGAGAGAGGGACTATGTGTGTGTGAGGTAGAGGGACTATGTGTGTGTGAGAGAGAGGGACGATGTGTGCGTTAGAGAGAGGGACTATGTGTGTGAGAGAGAGAGGGACTATGCGTGTGTGAGAGAGAGGGACTATGTGTGTGTGAGATAGAGGGACTATGTGTGTGTGAGAGAGAGGGACGATGTGAGCGTGAGAGAGAGGGACTATGTGAGCGTGAGAGAGAGGGACTATGTGAGTGTGAGAGAGAGGGACTATGTGTGAGTGTGAGAGAGAGGGACTATGTGAGCGTGAGAGAGAGGGACTATGTGAGTGTGAGAGAGAGGGACTATGTGTGAGTGTGAGAGAGAGGGACTATGTGTGCGTGAGAGAGAGGGACGATGTGTGTGTGAGAGAGAGGGACTATGTGAGTGTGAGAGAGAGGGACTATGTGTGAGTGTGAGAGAGAGGGACTATGTGTGCGTGAGAGAGAGGGACGATGTGTGCGTGAGAGAGAGGGACGATGTGTGTGAGAGAGAGATGGACGATGTGTGCGTGAGAGAGAGGGACTATGTGAGCGTGAGAGAGGGACAATGTGAGCGTGAGAGAGAGGGACTATCTGAGCGTGAGAGAGAGGGACTATGTGTGTGTGAGAGAGAGGGACTATGTCTGTGTGAGAGTGAGGGAATATGTGAGTGTGAGAGAGAGGGACTATGTGTGTGTGAGAGAGAGGGACTATATGTGCGTGAGAGAGAGGGACTATGTGTGTCTGAGAGAGAGGGACTATGTGTGCATGAGAGAGAGGGACTATGTGTGCATGAGAGAGAGGGACTATGTGAGCGTGAGAGAGAGGGACGATGTGAGCGTGAGAGAGAGGGACGATGTGTGTGTGAGAGAGAGGGACTATGTGTGCATGAGAGAGAGGGACTATGTGAGCGTGAGAGAGAGGGACGATGTGAGCGTGAGAGAGAGGGACGATGTGTGTGTGAGAGAGAGGGACTATGTGTGCATGAGAGAGAGGGACTATGTGTGCATGAGAGAGAGGGACTATGTGTGCATGAGAGAGAGGGACTATGTGAGCGTGAGAGAGAGGGACGATGTGAGCGTGAGAGAGAGGGACGATGTGTGTGTGAGAGAGAGGGATTATGTGAGTGTGAGAGAGAGGGACTATGTGTGCATGAGAGCGAGGGACTATGTGAGCGTGAGAGAGAGGGACGATGTGAGTGTGGCAGAGAGGGACAATATGAGTGTGAGAGAGAGGGACGATGTGTGCATGAGAGAGAGGGACAATGTGAGCGTGAGAAAGAGGGACTATGTGAGTGTGAGAGAGAGGGACTATGTGAGCGTGACAGAGAGGGACTATGTGAGCGTGAGAAAGAGGGACTATGTGAGCGTGAGAGAGAGGGACTATGTGAGTGTGAGAGAGAGGGGCTATGTGTGTGTGAGAGTGAGGGACTATGTGAGCGTGAGAGAGAGGGACTATGTGAGTGTGAGAGAGACGGACTATGTGTGTGTGAGAGTGAGGGACTATGTGTGTGTGAGAGAGAGGTACTATGTGAGTGTGAGAGAGAGGGACTATGTGAGTGTGAGAGAGAGGGACTATGTGTGTGTGAGAGTGAGGGACTATGTGTGTGTGAGAGAGAGGGACTATGTGTGCGTGAGAGAGAGGTACTATGTGTGTGTGAGAGAGAGGGACGATGTGTGCGTGAGAGAGAGGGACTATGTGCGTGAGAGAGAGATGGACGATGTGTGTGTGTGAGAGAGGGACTATGTGAGCGTGAGAGAGAGGGACTATGTGTGTGAGAGAGAGAGGGACTATGCGTGTGAGAGAGAGAGGGACTATGCGTGTGTGAGAGAGAGGGACTATGTGTGTGTGAGGTAGAGTGACTATGTGTGTGTGAGAGAGAGGGACGATGTGTGCGTTAGAGAGAGGGACTATGTGTGTGAGAGAGAGAGGGACTATGCGTGTGTGAGAGAGAGGGACTATGTGTGTGTGAGATAGAGGGACTATGTGTGTGTGAGAGAGAGGGACGATGTGAGCGTGAGAGAGAGGGACTATGTGAGCGTGAGAGAGAGGGACTATGTGAGCGTGAGAGAGAGGGACTATGTGAGTGTGAGAGAGAGGGACTATGTGTGAGTGTGAGAGAGAGGGACTATGTGAGCGTGAGAGAGAGGGACTATGTGAGTGTGAGAGAGAGGGACTATGTGTGAGTGTGAGAGAGAGGGACTATGTGTGCGTGAGAGAGAGGGACGATGTGTGTGTGAGAGAGAGGGACTATGTGAGTGTGAGAGAGTGGGACGATGTGTGCGTGAGAGAGAGGGACTATGTGAGTGTGAGAGAGAGGGACAATGTGCGTGAGAGAGAGATGGAAGATGTGTGCGTGAGAGAAAGGGACTGTGTGTGTGAGAGAGAGGGAGTATGTGAGCGTGAGAGAGCGGGACTATGTGTGTGTGAGAGAGAGGGACTATGTGAGCGTGAGAGAGAGGGATGATGTGAGCGTGAGAGAGAGTGACTATGTGTGTGTGAGATAGAGGGACTATGTGAGCGTGAGAGAGAGGGACGATGTGTGTGTGAGATAGAGGGACTATGTGAGCGTGAGAGAGAGGGACGATGTGTGTGAGAGAGAGAGGGACTATGAGAGCGTGAGAGAGAGGGACTATGTGTGTGTGAGATAGAGGGACTATGTGTGTGTGAGAGAGAGGGACGATGTGACCGTGAGAGAGAGGGACTATGTGAGCGTGAGAGAGAGGGAATATGTGAGCGTGAGAGAGAGGGACTATGTGTGTGTGAGAGAGAGGGACTATGTGTGTGTGAGAGAGAGGGACTATATGTGTGTGAGAGAGAGGGACTATGTGTGTGTGAGAGAGAGGGGCTATGTGTGTGTGAGAGAGAGGGAATATGTGAGTGTGAGAGAGAGGGACAATGTGTGTGAGAGAGAGGGACGATGTGTGTGTGAGAGAGGGACTATGTGTGTGTGAGAGAGAGGGACTATTTGAGCGTGAGAGAGCGGGACTATGTGTGTGTGAGAGAGAGGGACTATGTGAGCGTGAGAGAGAGGGACTATGTGTGTGAGAGAGAGGGACGATGTGTGCGTGAGAGAGAGGGACTATGTGAGTGTGAGAGAGAGGGACAATGTGCGTGAGAGAGAGATGGACGATGTGTGCGTGAGAGAGAGGGACTGTGTGTGTGAGAGAGAGGGAGTATGTGAGCGTGAGAGAGAGTGACTATGTGTGTGTGAGATAGAGGGACTATGTGAGCGTGAGAGAGAGGGACGATGTGTGTGTGAGATAGAGGGACTATGTGAGCGTGAGAGAGAGGGACGATGTGTGTGAGAGAGAGAGGGACTATGAGAGCGTGAGAGAGAGGGACTATGTGTGTGTGAGATAGAGGGACTATGTGTGTGTGAGAGAGAGGGACGATGTGAGCGTGAGAGAGAGGGACTATGTGAGCGTGAGAGAGAGGGACTATGTGAGCGTGAGAGAGAGGGACTATGTGTGTGTGAGATAGAGGGACTATGTGAGATTTAGAGAGAGAGCGACAATGTGCGTGAGAGAGAGGGACGATGTGTGCGTGAGAGAGAGGGATGATGTGAGCGTGAGAGAGCGGAACTATGTGTGTGTGAGATAGAGGGACGATGTGTGTGAGAGCGAGAGGGACTATGTGAGCGTGAGAGAGAGTGACTATGTGAGTGTGAGAGAGAGGGACAATGTATGTGAGAGAGAGGGACGATGTGTGTGTGAGAGAGAGGGACTATGTGAGCGTGAGAGAGAGGGACTATGTGAGCGTGAGAGAGAAGGACTATGTGAGTGTGAGAGAGAGGGACAATGTGTGTGAGAGAGAGGGACGATGTGTGCGTGAGAGAGAGGGACTATGTGATTGTGAGAGAGAGGGACAATGTGCGTGAGAGAGAGATGGACGATGTGTGCGTGAGAGAGAGGGACTGTGTGTGTGAGACAGAGGGACTATGTGAGCATGAGAGAGCGGGACTATGTGTGTGTGAGAGAGAGGGACTATGTGTGTGAGAGAGAGGGACTATGTGAGCGTGAGAGAGAGGGACTATGTGAGCGTGAGAGAGAAGGACTATGTGAGTGTGAGAGAAAGGGACAATGTGTGAGAGAGAGATGGACGATGTGTGCGTGAGAGAGAGGGACTGTGTGTGTGAGAGAGAGGGAAAATGTGAGCGTGAGAGAGCGGGACTATGTGTGTGTGAGAGAGAGGGACTATGTGAGCGTGAGAGAGAGGGATGATGTGAGCGTGAGAGAGAGTGACTATGTGTGTGTGAGATAGAGGGACTATGTGAGCGTGAGAGAGAGGGACTATGTGTGTGTGAGAGAGAGGGACGATGTGTGTGTGAGAGAGAGGGACTATGTGAGTGTGAGAGAGAGGGACAATGTGCGTGAGAGAGAGATGGACGATGTGTGCGTGAGAGAGAGGGACTGTGTGTGTGAGAGAGAGGGAGTATGTGAGCGTGAGAGAGCGGGACTATGTGTGTGTGAGAGAGAGGGACTATGTGTGTGTGAGAGAGAGGGACTATGTGAGTGTGAGAGAGAGGGACTATGTGAGCGTGAGAGAGAGGGACTATGTGTGTGTGAGAGAGAGGGACTATGTGAGCGTGAGAGAGAGGGACGATGTTTGTGAGAGAGAGAGGGATGACGTGAGCGTGAGAGAGCGGGACTATGTGTGTGTGAGAGAGAGGGACTATGTGAGCGTGAGAGAGAGGGATGTTGTGAGCGTGAGAGAGCGGGACTATGTGTGTGTGAGAGAGCGGGACTATGTGTGTGTGAGAGAGAGGGACTATGTGAGCGTGAGTGAGAGGGACTATGTGAGCGTGAGAGAGAGGGACTATGTGTGCGTGAGAGAGAGGGACTATGTGAGTGTGAGAGAGAGGGACTATGTGAGCGTGAGAGAGAGGGACTATGTGTGTGTGAAAGAGAGGGACTATGTGAGCGTGAGAGAGACGGACGATGTGAGCGTGAGAGAGAGGGACGATGTGAGCGTGAGTGAGATGGACGATGTTTGTGTGGGAGAGAGGGACGATGTGAGCGTGAGAGGGAGGGACTATGTGTGTGAGAGAGAGGGACGATGTGTGTGAGCGAGAGGGACAATGTGCGTGAGAGAGAGAGATGGACGATGTGAGTGTGAGAGAGAGGGACGATGTGAGTGGGGGAGAGAGAGACGATGTGAGTGTGAGAGAGAGGGCCGATGTGAGCGTGAGAGAGAAGGACGATGTGAGCGTGAGAGAGGAGGACGAAGTGAGTGTGAGAGATGAGAATGATGTGAGCGTGAGAGAGAGGGATGACGTGAGCGTGAGAGAGAGGGACTATGTGAGCGTGAGAGAGGAGGACGATGTGAGTGTGATAGAGAGGGACGATGTTTGCGTGAAAGAGAGGGACGATGTGAGTGTGAGAGAGAGGGACTATGTGTGAGTGTGAGAGAGAGGGACGATGTGTGTGAGCGAGAGGGACGATGTGTGTGAGAGAGGAGGATGATATGAGTGTGAGAGAGAGGGACGATGTGTGTGTGAGAGAGAGGGACTATGTGAGCGTGAGAGAGAGGGACTATGTGTGTGTGAAAGAGAGGGACTATGTGAGCGTGAGAGAGACGGACGATGTGAGCGTGAGAGAGAGGGACGATGTGAGCGTGAGTGAGAGGGACGATGTGAGTGTGGGAGAGAGGGACGATGTGAGCGTGAGAGAGAGGGACTATGTGTGTGAGCGAGAGGGACAATGTGCGTGAGAGAGAGATGGACGATGTGAGTGTGAGAGAGAGGGACGATGTGAGTGTGAGAGAGAGAGACGATGTGTGTGTGAGAGAGAGGGACGATGTGAGCGTGAGAGAGAAGGACGATGTGAGCGTGAGAGAGGAGAACGAAGTGAGTGTGAGAGAGGAGGATGATGTGAGCGTGAGAGAGAGGGATGACGTGAGCGTGAGAGAGAGGGACTATGTGAGCGTGAGAGAGAGGGACTATGTGAGTGTGAGAGCGAGGGACAATGTGTGTGAGAGAGAGGGACGATGTGTGCGTGAGAGAGAGGGACTATGTGAGTGTGAGAGAGAGGGACAATGTGCGTGAGAGAGAGATGGACGATGTGTGCGTGAGAGAGAGGGACTGTGTGTGTGAGAGAGAGGGAGTATGTGAGCGTGAGAGAGCGGGACTATGTGTGTGTGAGAGAGAGGGACTATGTGAGCGTGAGAGAGAGGGATGATGTGAGCGTGAGAGAGAGTGACTATGTGTGTGTGAGATAGAGGGACTATGTGAGCGTGAGAGAGAGGGACGATGTGTGTGTGAGATAGAGGGACTATGTGAGCGTGAGAGAGAGGGACGATGTGTGTGAGAGAGAGAGAGAGGGACTATGTGAGCGTGAGAGAGAGGGACTATGTGTGTGTGAGATAGAGGGACTATGTGTGTGTGAGAGAGAGGGACGATGTGAGCGTGAGAGAGAGGGACTATGTGAGCGTGAGAGAGAGGGACTATGTGTGTGTGAGAGAGAGGGACTATGTGTGTGTGAGAGAGAGGGACTATATGTGTGTGTGAGAGAGGGACTATGTGTGTGTGAGAGAGAGGGACTGTGTGTGTGTGAGAGAGAGGGACTATGTGTGTGTGAGAGAGAGGCATTATGTGTGTGTGAGAGTGAGGGACTATGTGTGTGTGAGAGAGAGGGACTATGTGTGTGTGAGAGAGAGGCATTATGTGTGTGTGAGAGTGAGGGACTATGTGTGTGTGAGAGAGAGTTACTATGTGTGTGTGAGAGAGAGGGACTATGTGTGTGTGAGAGAGAGGCATTATGTGTGTGTGAGAGAGAGGGACTATGTGTGTGTGAGATAGAGGGACTATGTGTGTGTGAGAGAGAGGGACGATGTGTGTGTGAGATAGAGGGACTATGTGAGCGTGAGAGAGAGGGACGATGTGAGCGTGAGAGAGAGGAACTATGTGTGCGTGAGAGAGAGGGACTATGTGTGTGTGAGAGAGAGGGACAATGTGTGTGTGAGATAGAGGGACTATGTGTGCGTGAGAGAGAGGGACGATGTGAGCGTGAGAGAGAGGGACTATGTGAGCGTGAGAGAGAGGGACTATGTGTGTGTGAGAGAGAGGGACTATGTGTGTGTGAGAGAGAGGGACTATGTGTGCGTGAGAGAGAGGGATTATGTGTGTGAGAGAGAGAGGGACTATGTGAGCGTGAGAGAGAGGGACTATGTGTGTGTGAGAGAGAGGGACGATGTGTGTGTGAGATAGAGGGTCTATGTGAGTGTGAGAGAGAGAGGGACAATGTGCGTGAGAGAGAGGGACTGTATGTGTGTGAGAGAGAGGGACAATGTGTGTGAGAGAGAGAGGGACTATGTGAGCGTGAGAGAGAGGGACTAAGTGAGTGTGAGAGAGAGGGACAATGTGTGTGAGAGAGAGGGACGATTTGTGCGTGAGAGAGAGGGACTGTGCGTGTGAGAGAGGGACTATGTGTGTGTGAGAGAGAGGGAGTATGTGAGCGTGAGAGAGCGGGACTATGTGTGTGTGAGAGAGAGGGACTATGTGAGCGTGAGAGAGAGGGATGATGTGAGCGTGAGAGAGAGTGACTATGTGTGTGTGAGATAGAGGGACGATGTGAGCGTGAGAGAGAGGGACGATGTGTGTGTGAGATAGAGGGACTATGTGAGCGTGAGAGAGAGGGACGATGTGTGTGAGAGAGAGAGGGACTATGTGAGCGTGAGAGAGAGGGACTATGTGTGTGTGAGATAGAGGGACTATGTGTGCATGAGAGAGAGGGACTATGTGAGCGTGAGAGAGAGGGACTATGTGAGCGTGAGAGAGAGGGACTATGTGTGTGTGAGAGAGAGGGACTATGTGTGTGTGAGAGAGAGGGACTATGTGTGTGTGAGAGAGAGGGACTATGTGTGTGTGAGAGAGAGGGACAATGTGTGTGTGAGATAGAGGGACTATGTGTGTGTGAGAGAGAGGGACTATGTGCGTGTGAGAGAGAGGGACTATGTGTGTGTGAGAGAGAGGGACTATGTGCGTGTGAGAGAGAGGGACTATGTGAGCGTGAAAGATAGGGACTATGTGTGTGTGAGAGAGAGGGACAATGTGTGTGTGAGATAGAGGGACTATGTGTGGGTGAGAGAGAGGGACTATGTGTGCGTGAGAGAGAGGGACGATGTGAGCTTGAGAGAGAGGGACTATGTGAGCGTGAGTGAGAGGGACTATGTGTGTGTGAGATAGAGGGACTATGTGTGTGTGAGATAGAGGGACTATGTGTGTGTGAGAGAGAGAGAGGGACGATGTGTGCGTGAGAGAGAGGGACTGTGTGTGTGAGAGAGAGGGACGATGTGTGTGAGAGAGAGAGGGACTATGTGTGTGTGAGATAGAGGGACGATGTGTGTGAGAGAGAGAGGGACTATGTGAGCGTGAGAGAGAGGGACTATGTGAGTGTGAGAGAGAGGGACGATGTGTGTGTGAGATAGAGGGACTATGTGTGTGTGAGAGAGAGGGACAATGTGAGCGTGAGAGAGAGGGACGATGTGTGTGTGAGAGAGAGGGACGATGTGAGCGTGAGAGAGAGGGACTATGTGAGCGTGAGAGAGAAGGACTATGTGAGTGTGAGAGAGAGGGACAATGTGTGTGTGAGATAGAGGGACTATGTGTGTGTGAGAGAGAGGGACGATGTGAGCGTGAGAGAGAGGGACTATGTGAGCGTGAGAGAGAAGGACTATGTGAGTGTGAGAGAGAGGGACAATGTGTGTGAGAGAGAGGGACGATGTGTGCGTGAGAGAGAGGGACTATGTGTGTGAGAGAGAGAGGGACTATGTGAGCGTGAGAGAGAGGGACTATGTGTGTGAGAGAGAGGGACTATGTGAGCGTGAGAGAGAGGGACTATGTGTGTGTGAGATAGAGGGACTATGTGTGTGTGAGAGAGAGGGACGATGTGTGCGTTAGAGAGAGGGACTATGTGTGTGAGAGAGAGAGGGACTATGCGTGTGTGAGAGAGAGGGACTATGTGTGTGTGAGATAGAGGGACTATGTGTGTGTGAGAGAGAGGGACGATGTGAGCGTGAGAGAGAGGGACTATGTGTGTGTGAGAGAGAGGGACTATGTGTGAGTGTGAGAGAGAGGGACTATGTGAGCGTGAGAGAGAGGGACTATGTGAGTGTGAGAGAGAGGGACTATGTGTGAGTGTGAGAGAGAGGGACTATGTGAGCGTGAGAGAGAGGGACTATGTGAGCGTGAGAGAGAGGGACTATGTGAGTGTGAGAGAGAGGGACTATGTGTGAGTGTGAGAGAGAGAGGGACTATGTGAGCGTGAGAGAGAGGGACTATGTGAGCGTGAGAGAGAGGGACTATGTGAGTGTGAGAGAGAGGGACTATGTGTGAGTGTGAGAGAGAGGGACTATGTGAGCGTGAGAGAGAGGGACTATGTGAGTGTGAGAGAGAGGGACTATGTGTGAGTGTGAGAGAGAGGGACTATGTGTGCGTGAGAGAGAGGGACGATGTGTGTGTGAGAGAGAGGGACTATGTGAGTGTGAGAGAGTGGGACGATGTGTGCGTGAGAGAGAGGGACTATGTGAGTGTGAGAGAGAGGGACAATGTGCGTGAGAGAGAGATGGAAGATGTGTGCGTGAGAGAAAGGGACTGTGTGTGTGAGAGAGAGGGAGTATGTGAGCGTGAGAGAGCGGGACTATGTGTGTGTGAGAGAGAGGGACTATGTGAGCGTGAGAGAGAGGGATGATGTGAGCGTGAGAGAGAGTGACTATGTGTGTGTGAGATAGAGGGACTATGTGAGCGTGAGAGAGAGGGACGATGTGTGTGTGAGATAGAGGGACTATGTGAGCGTGAGAGAGAGGGACGATGTGTGTGAGAGAGAGAGGGACTATGAGAGCGTGAGAGAGAGGGACTATGTGTGTGTGAGATAGAGGGACTATGTGTGTGTGAGAGAGAGGGACGATGTGACCGTGAGAGAGAGGGACTATGTGAGCGTGAGAGAGAGGGAATATGTGAGCGTGAGAGAGAGGGACTATGTGTGTGTGAGAGAGAGGGACTATGTGTGTGTGAGAGAGAGGGACTATATGTGTGTGAGAGAGAGGGACTATGTGTGTGTGAGAGAGAGGGGCTATGTGTGTGTGAGAGAGAGGGAATATGTGAGTGTGAGAGAGAGGGACAATGTGTGTGAGAGAGAGGGACGATGTGTGTGTGAGAGAGGGACTATGTGTGTGTGAGAGAGAGGGACTATTTGAGCGTGAGAGAGCGGGACTATGTGTGTGTGAGAGAGAGGGACTATGTGAGCGTGAGAGAGAGGGACTATGTGTGTGAGAGAGAGGGACGATGTGTGCGTGAGAGAGAGGGACTATGTGAGTGTGAGAGAGAGGGACAATGTGCGTGAGAGAGAGATGGACGATGTGTGCGTGAGAGAGAGGGACTGTGTGTGTGAGAGAGAGGGAGTATGTGAGCGTGAGAGAGAGTGACTATGTGTGTGTGAGATAGAGGGACTATGTGAGCGTGAGAGAGAGGGACGATGTGTGTGTGAGATAGAGGGACTATGTGAGCGTGAGAGAGAGGGACGATGTGTGTGAGAGAGAGAGGGACTATGAGAGCGTGAGAGAGAGGGACTATGTGTGTGTGAGATAGAGGGACTATGTGTGTGTGAGAGAGAGGGACGATGTGAGCGTGAGAGAGAGGGACTATGTGAGCGTGAGAGAGAGGGACTATGTGAGCGTGAGAGAGAGGGACTATGTGTGTGTGAGATAGAGGGACTATGTGAGATTTAGAGAGAGAGCGACAATGTGCGTGAGAGAGAGGGACGATGTGTGCGTGAGAGAGAGGGATGATGTGAGCGTGAGAGAGCGGAACTATGTGTGTGTGAGATAGAGGGACGATGTGTGTGAGAGCGAGAGGGACTATGTGAGCGTGAGAGAGAGTGACTATGTGAGTGTGAGAGAGAGGGACAATGTATGTGAGAGAGAGGGACGATGTGTGTGTGAGAGAGAGGGACTATGTGAGCGTGAGAGAGAGGGACTATGTGAGCGTGAGAGAGAAGGACTATGTGAGTGTGAGAGAGAGGGACAATGTGTGTGAGAGAGAGGGACGATGTGTGCGTGAGAGAGAGGGACTATGTGATTGTGAGAGAGAGGGACAATGTGCGTGAGAGAGAGATGGACGATGTGTGCGTGAGAGAGAGGGACTGTGTGTGTGAGACAGAGGGACTATGTGAGCATGAGAGAGCGGGACTATGTGTGTGTGAGAGAGAGGGACTATGTGTGTGAGAGAGAGGGACTATGTGAGCGTGAGAGAGAGGGACTATGTGAGCGTGAGAGAGAAGGACTATGTGAGTGTGAGAGAAAGGGACAATGTGTGTGAGAGAGAGGGACGATGTGTGCGTGAGAGAGAGGGACTATGTGCGTGAGAGAGAGATGGACGATGTGTGCGTGAGAGAGAGGGACTGTGTGTGTGAGAGAGAGGGAAAATGTGAGCGTGAGAGAGCGGGACTATGTGTGTGTGAGAGAGAGGGACTATGTGAGCGTGAGAGAGAGGGATGATGTGAGCGTGAGAGAGAGTGACTATGTGTGTGTGAGATAGAGGGACTATGTGAGCGTGAGAGAGAGGGACTATGTGTGTGTGAGAGAGAGGGACGATGTGTGTGTGAGAGAGAGGGACTATGTGAGTGTGAGAGAGAGGGACAATGTGCGTGAGAGAGAGATGGACGATGTGTGCGTGAGAGAGAGGGACTGTGTGTGTGAGAGAGAGGGAGTATGTGAGCGTGAGAGAGCGGGACTATGTGTGTGTGAGAGAGAGGGACTATGTGTGTGTGAGAGAGAGGGACTATGTGAGTGTGAGAGAGAGGGACTATGTGAGCGTGAGAGAGAGGGACTATGTGTGTGTGAGAGAGAGGGACTATGTGAGCGTGAGAGAGAGGGACGATGTTTGTGAGAGAGAGAGGGATGACGTGAGCGTGAGAGAGCGGGACTATGTGTGTGTGAGAGAGAGGGACTATGTGAGCGTGAGAGAGAGGGATGTTGTGAGCGTGAGAGAGCGGGACTATGTGTGTGTGAGAGAGCGGGACTATGTGTGTGTGAGAGAGAGGGACTATGTGAGCGTGAGTGAGAGGGACTATGTGAGCGTGAGAGAGAGGGACTATGTGTGCGTGAGAGAGAGGGACTATGTGAGTGTGAGAGAGAGGGACTATGTGAGCGTGAGAGAGAGGGACTATGTGTGTGTGAAAGAGAGGGACTATGTGAGCGTGAGAGAGACGGACGATGTGAGCGTGAGAGAGAGGGACGATGTGAGCGTGAGTGAGATGGACGATGTTTGTGTGGGAGAGAGGGACGATGTGAGCGTGAGAGGGAGGGACTATGTGTGTGAGAGAGAGGGACGATGTGTGTGAGCGAGAGGGACAATGTGCGTGAGAGAGAGAGATGGACGATGTGAGTGTGAGAGAGAGGGACGATGTGAGTGGGGGAGAGAGAGACGATGTGAGTGTGAGAGAGAGGGCCGATGTGAGCGTGAGAGAGAAGGACGATGTGAGCGTGAGAGAGGAGGACGAAGTGAGTGTGAGAGATGAGAATGATGTGAGCGTGAGAGAGAGGGATGACGTGAGCGTGAGAGAGAGGGACTATGTGAGCGTGAGAGAGGAGGACGATGTGAGTGTGATAGAGAGGGACGATGTTTGCGTGAAAGAGAGGGACGATGTGAGTGTGAGAGAGAGGGACTATGTGTGAGTGTGAGAGAGAGGGACGATGTGTGTGAGCGAGAGGGACGATGTGTGTGAGAGAGGAGGATGATATGAGTGTGAGAGAGAGGGACGATGTGTGTGTGAGAGAGAGGGACTATGTGAGCGTGAGAGAGAGGGACTATGTGTGTGTGAAAGAGAGGGACTATGTGAGCGTGAGAGAGACGGACGATGTGAGCGTGAGAGAGAGGGACGATGTGAGCGTGAGTGAGAGGGACGATGTGAGTGTGGGAGAGAGGGACGATGTGAGCGTGAGAGAGAGGGACTATGTGTGTGAGCGAGAGGGACAATGTGCGTGAGAGAGAGATGGACGATGTGAGTGTGAGAGAGAGGGACGATGTGAGTGTGAGAGAGAGAGACGATGTGTGTGTGAGAGAGAGGGACGATGTGAGCGTGAGAGAGAAGGACGATGTGAGCGTGAGAGAGGAGGACGAAGTGAGTGTGAGAGAGGAGGATGATGTGAGCGTGAGAGAGAGGGATGACGTGAGCGTGAGAGAGAGGGACTATGTGAGCGTGAGAGAGAGGGACTATGTGAGTGTGAGAGCGAGGGACAATGTGTGTGAGAGAGAGGGACGATGTGTGCGTGAGAGAGAGGGACTATGTGAGTGTGAGAGAGAGGGACAATGTGCGTGAGAGAGAGATGGACGATGTGTGCGTGAGAGAGAGGGACTGTGTGTGTGAGAGAGAGGGAGTATGTGAGCGTGAGAGAGCGGGACTATGTGTGTGTGAGAGAGAGGGACTATGTGAGCGTGAGAGAGAGGGATGATGTGAGCGTGAGAGAGAGTGACTATGTGTGTGTGAGATAGAGGGACTATGTGAGCGTGAGAGAGAGGGACGATGTGTGTGTGAGATAGAGGGACTATGTGAGCGTGAGAGAGAGGGACGATGTGTGTGAGAGAGAGAGAGAGGGACTATGTGAGCGTGAGAGAGAGGGACTATGTGTGTGTGAGATAGAGGGACTATGTGTGTGTGAGAGAGAGGGACGATGTGAGCGTGAGAGAGAGGGACTATGTGAGCGTGAGAGAGAGGGACTATGTGTGTGTGAGAGAGAGGGACTATGTGTGTGTGAGAGAGAGGGACTATATGTGTGTGTGAGAGAGGGACTATGTGTGTGTGAGAGAGAGGGACTGTGTGTGTGTGAGAGAGAGGGACTATGTGTGTGTGAGAGAGAGGCATTATGTGTGTGTGAGAGTGAGGGACTATGTGTGTGTGAGAGAGAGGGACTATGTGTGTGTGAGAGAGAGGCATTATGTGTGTGTGAGAGTGAGGGACTATGTGTGTGTGAGAGAGAGTTACTATGTGTGTGTGAGAGAGAGGGACTATGTGTGTGTGAGAGAGAGGCATTATGTGTGTGTGAGAGAGAGGGACTATGTGTGTGTGAGATAGAGGGACTATGTGTGTGTGAGAGAGAGGGACGATGTGTGTGTGAGATAGAGGGACTATGTGAGCGTGAGAGAGAGGGACGATGTGAGCGTGAGAGAGAGGAACTATGTGTGCGTGAGAGAGAGGGACTATGTGTGTGTGAGAGAGAGGGACAATGTGTGTGTGAGATAGAGGGACTATGTGTGCGTGAGAGAGAGGGACGATGTGAGCGTGAGAGAGAGGGACTATGTGAGCGTGAGAGAGAGGGACTATGTGTGTGTGAGAGAGAGGGACTATGTGTGTGTGAGAGAGAGGGACTATGTGTGCGTGAGAGAGAGGGATTATGTGTGTGAGAGAGAGAGGGACTATGTGAGCGTGAGAGAGAGGGACTATGTGTGTGTGAGAGAGAGGGACGATGTGTGTGTGAGATAGAGGGTCTATGTGAGTGTGAGAGAGAGAGGGACAATGTGCGTGAGAGAGAGGGACTGTATGTGTGTGAGAGAGAGGGACAATGTGTGTGAGAGAGAGAGGGACTATGTGAGCGTGAGAGAGAGGGACTAAGTGAGTGTGAGAGAGAGGGACAATGTGTGTGAGAGAGAGGGACGATTTGTGCGTGAGAGAGAGGGACTGTGTGTGTGAGAGAGGGACTATGTGTGTGTGAGAGAGAGGGAGTATGTGAGCGTGAGAGAGCGGGACTATGTGTGTGTGAGAGAGAGGGACTATGTGAGCGTGAGAGAGAGGGATGATGTGAGCGTGAGAGAGAGTGACTATGTGTGTGTGAGATAGAGGGACGATGTGAGCGTGAGAGAGAGGGACGATGTGTGTGTGAGATAGAGGGACTATGTGAGCGTGAGAGAGAGGGACGATGTGTGTGAGAGAGAGAGGGACTATGTGAGCGTGAGAGAGAGGGACTATGTGTGTGTGAGATAGAGGGACTATGTGTGCATGAGAGAGAGGGACTATGTGAGCGTGAGAGAGAGGGACTATGTGAGCGTGAGAGAGAGGGACTATGTGTGTGTGAGAGAGAGGGACTATGTGTGTGTGAGAGAGAGGGACTATGTGTGTGTGAGAGAGAGGGACTATGTGTGTGTGAGAGAGAGGGACAATGTGTGTGTGAGATAGAGGGACTATGTGTGTGTGAGAGAGAGGGACTATGTGCGTGTGAGAGAGAGGGACTATGTGTGTGTGAGAGAGAGGGACTATGTGCGTGTGAGAGAGAGGGACTATGTGAGCGTGAAAGATAGGGACTATGTGTGTGTGAGAGAGAGGGACAATGTGTGTGTGAGATAGAGGGACTATGTGTGGGTGAGAGAGAGGGACTATGTGTGCGTGAGAGAGAGGGACGATGTGAGCTTGAGAGAGAGGGACTATGTGAGCGTGAGTGAGAGGGACTATGTGTGTGTGAGATAGAGGGACTATGTGTGTGTGAGATAGAGGGACTATGTGTGTGTGAGAGAGAGAGAGGGACGATGTGTGCGTGAGAGAGAGGGACTGTGTGTGTGAGAGAGAGGGACGATGTGTGTGAGAGAGAGAGGGACTATGTGTGTGTGAGATAGAGGGACGATGTGTGTGAGAGAGAGAGGGACTATGTGAGCGTGAGAGAGAGGGACTATGTGAGTGTGAGAGAGAGGGACGATGTGTGTGTGAGATAGAGGGACTATGTGTGTGTGAGAGAGAGGGACAATGTGAGCGTGAGAGAGAGGGACGATGTGTGTGTGAGAGAGAGGGACGATGTGAGCGTGAGAGAGAGGGACTATGTGAGCGTGAGAGAGAAGGACTATGTGAGTGTGAGAGAGAGGGACAATGTGTGTGTGAGATAGAGGGACTATGTGTGTGTGAGAGAGAGGGACGATGTGAGCGTGAGAGAGAGGGACTATGTGAGCGTGAGAGAGAAGGACTATGTGAGTGTGAGAGAGAGGGACAATGTGTGTGAGAGAGAGGGACGATGTGTGCGTGAGAGAGAGGGACTATGTGTGTGAGAGAGAGAGGGACTATGTGAGCGTGAGAGAGAGGGATGATGTGAGCGTGAGAGAGAGGGACGATGTGTGTGAGAGAGAGGGACTATGTGAGCGTGAGAGAGAGGGACTATGTGTGTGTGAGATAGAGGGACTATGTGTGTGTGAGAGAGAGGGACGATGTGAGCGTGAGAGAGAGGGACTATGTGTGTGTGAGATAGAGGGACTATGTGTGTGTGAGAGAGAGGGACGATGTGAGCGTGAGAGAGCGGAACTATGTGTGTGTGAGAGAGAGGGACTATGTGTGTGCGAGATAGAGGGACTATGTGTGTGAGAGAGAGAGGGACTATGTGAGCGTGAGAGAGAGGGACTATGTGTGTGTGAGAGAGAGGGACTATGTGTGTGTGAGAGAGAGGGACTATATGTGTGTGAGAGAGAGGGACTATGTGTGAGTGTGAGAGAGAGGGACTATGTGTGTGTGAGAGAGAGGGACTATGTGTGTGTGAGAGAGAGGGATTATGTGTGTGTGAGAGAGAGGGACTATGTGTGCGTGAGAGAGAGGGACTATGTGTGTGTGAGAGAGAGGGACGATGTGTGTGTGAGATAGAGGGACTATGTGAGCGTGAGAGAGAGGGACGATGTGAGCGTGAGAGAGAGGAACTATGTGTGCGTGAGAGAGAGGGACTATGTGTGTGTGAGAGAGAGGGACAATGTGTGTGAGATAGAGGGACTATGTGTGCGTGAGAGAGAGCGACGATGTGAGCGTGAGAGAGAGGGACTATGTGAGCGTGAGAGAGAGGGACTATGTGTGTGTGAGAGAGAGGGACTATGTGTGCGTGAGAGAGAGGGACGATGTGAGCGTGAAAGAGAGGGACTATGTGAGCGTGAGAGAGAGGGACTATGTGTGTGTGAGAGAGAGGGACGATGTGTGTGTGAGATAGAGGGACGATGTGAGTGTGAGAGAGAGGGACAATGTGCGTGAGAGAGAGGGACGATGTGTGCGTGAGAGAGAGGGACTGTGTGTGTGTGAGAGAGAGGGATGATGTGAGCGTGAGAGAGCGGAACTATGTGTGTGAGATAGAGGGACTATGTGAGCGTGAGAGAGAGGGACGATGTGTGTGAGAGAGAGAGGGACTATGAGAGCGTGAGAGAGAGGGACTATGTGAGTGTGAGAGAGAGGGACAATGTGTGTGAGAGAGAGGGACGATGTGTGTGTGAGAGAGAGGGACTATGTGAGCGTGAGAGAGCGGGACGATGTGTGTGTGAGAGAGAGGGACTATGTGTGTGTGGGAGAGAGGGACTATGTGAGCGTGAGAGAGCGGGGCTATGTGTGTGTGAGAGAGAGGGACTATGTGAGCGTGAGAGAGAAGGACTATGTGAGTGTGAGAGAGAGGGACAATGTGTGTGAGAGAGAGGGACGATGTGTGCGTGAGAGAGAGGGACTATGTGTGTGTGAGAGAGAGGGACTATGTGTGTGTGAGAGAGAGGGACTATGTGTGTGTGAGAGAGAGGGACGATGTGTGTGTGAGATAGAGGGACTATGTGAGCGTGAGAGAGAGGGACGATGTGAGCGTGAGAGAGAGGGACTATGTGTGCGTGAGAGAGAGGGACTATGTGTGTGTGAGAGAGAGGGACTATGTGTGCGTGAGAGAGAGCGACGATGTGAGCGTGAGAGAGAGGGACTATGTGAGCGTGAGAGAGAGGGACTATGTGTGTGTGAGAGAGAGGGACTATGTGTGCGTGAGAGAGAGGGACGATGTGAGCGTGAAAGAGAGGGACTATGTGAGCGTGAGAGAGAGGGACTATGTGTGTGTGAGAGAGAGGGACGATGTGTGTGTGAGATAGAGGGACGATGTGAGTGTGAGAGAGAGGGACAATGTGCGTGAGAGAGAGGGACGATGTGTGCGTGAGAGAGAGGGACTCTGTGTGTGTGAGAGAGAGGGCTATGTGAGCGTGAGAGAGAGGGACTATGTGTGTGAGAGAGAGAGGGACTATGTGAGCGTGAGAGAGAGGGACTATGTGAGTGTGAGAGAGAGGGACAATGTGTGTGAGAGAGAGTGACGATGTGTGTGTGAGAGAGAGGGACTATGTGAGCGTGAGAGAGCGGGACTATGTGTGTGTGAGAGAGAGGGACTATGTGTGTGTGAGAGAGAGGGACTATGTGTGCGTGAGAGAGCGGGGCTATGTGTGTGTGAGAGAGAGGGACTATGTGAGCGTGAGAGAGAAGGACTATGTGAGTGTGAGAGAGAGGGACTGTGTGTGTGTGAGAGAGAGGGACAATGTGTGTGAGAGAGAGGGACGATGTGTGCGTGAGAGAGAGGGACGATGTGAGCGTGAGAGAGAGGGACTATGTGAGCGTGAGAGAGAGGGACTATGTGTGTGTGAGAGAGAGGGACGATGTGTGTGTGAGATAGAGGGACGATGTGAGTGTGAGAGAGAGGGACAATGTGCGTGAGAGAGAGGGACGATGTGTGCGTGAGAGAGAGGGACTGTGTGTGTGTGAGAGAGAGGGCTATGTGAGCGTGAGAGAGAGGGATGATGTGAGCGTGAGAGAGCGGAACTATTTGTGTGTGAGATAGAGGGACTATGTGAGCGTGAGAGAGAGGGACGATGTGTGTGAGAGAGAGAGGGACTATGTGAGCGTGAGAGAGAGGGACTATGTGAGTGTGAGAGAGAGGGACAATGTGTGTGAGAGAGAGGGACGATGTGTGTGTGAGAGAGAGGGACTATGTGAGCGTGAGAGAGCGGGACTATGTGTGTGTGAGAGAGAGGGACTATGTGTGTGTGAGAGAGAGGGACGATGTGAGCGTGAGAGAGAGGAACTATGTGTGCGTGAGAGAGAGGGACTATGTGTGTGTGAGAGAGAGGGACAATGTGTGTATGAGATAGAGGGACTATGTGTGCGTGAGAGAGAGCGACGATGTGAGCGTGAGAGAGAGGGACTATGTGAGCGTGAGAGAGAGGGACTATGTGTGTGTGAGAGAGAGGGACTATGTGTGCGTGAGAGAGAGGGACGATGTGAGCGTGAAAGAGAGGGACTATGTGAGCGTGAGAGAGAGGAACTATGTGTGCGTGAGAGAGAGGGACTATGTGTGTGTGAGAGAGAGGGACAATGTGTGTATGAGATAGAGGGACTATGTGTGCGTGAGAGAGAGCGACGATGTGAGCGTGAGAGAGAGGGACTATGTGAGCGTGAGAGAGAGGGACTATGTGTGTGTGAGAGAGAGGGACTATGTGTGCGTGAGAGAGAGGGACGATGTGAGCGTGAAAGAGAGGGACTATGTGAGCGTGAGAGAGAGGGACTATGTGTGTGTGAGAGAGAGGGACGATGTGTGTGTGAGATAGAGGGACGATGTGAGTGTGAGAGAGAGGGACAATGTGTGCGTGAGAGAGAGGGACTGTGTGTGTGTGAGAGAGAGGGCTATGTGAGCGTGAGAGAGAGGGATGATGTGAGCGTGAGAGAGCGGAACTATGTGTGTGTGAGATAGAGGGACTATGTGAGCGTGAGAGAGAGGGACGATGTGTGTGAGAGAGAGAGGGACTATGTGAGCGTGAGAGAGAGGGACTATGTGAGTGTGAGAGAGAGGGACAATGTGTGTGAGAGAGAGTGACGATGTGTGTGTGAGAGAGAGGGACTATGTGAGCGTGAGAGAGCGGGACTATGTGTGTGTGAGAGAGAGGGACTATGTGTGTGTGAGAGAGAGGGACTATGTGAGCGTGAGAGAGCGGGGCTATGTGTGTGTGAGAGAGAGGGACAATGTGAGCGTGAGAGAGAAGGACTATGTGAGTGTGAGAGAGAGGGACAATGTGTGTGAGAGAGAGGGACGATGTGTGCGTGAGAGAGAGGGACGATATGAGTGTGGGAGAGAGGGACGATGTGAGCGTGAGAGAGAGGGACTATGTGTGTGAGCGAGAGGGACAATGTGCGTGAGAGAGAGATGGACGATGTGAGTGTGAGAGAGAGGGACGATGTGAGTGTGAGAGAGAGAGACGATGTGAGTGTGAGAGAGAGGGACGATGTTAGCGTGAGAGAGAAGGACGATGTGAGCGTGAGAGAGGAGGACGAAGTGAGTGTGAGAGAGGAGGATGATGTGAGCGTGAGAGAGAGGGATGACGTGAGCGTGAGAGAGAGGGACTATGTGAGCGTGAGAGAGAAGGACTATGTGAGTGTGAGAGAGAGGGACAATGTGTGTGAGAGAGAGGGACGATGTGTGCGTGAGAGAGAGGGACTATGTGAGTGTGAGAGAGAGGGACAATGTGCGTGAGAGAGAGATGGACGATGTGTGCGTGCGAGAGAGGGACTGTGTGTGTGAGAGAGAGGGAGTATGTGAGCGTGAGAGAGCGGGACTATGTGTGTGTGAGAGAGAGGGACTATGTGTGCGTGAGAGAGAGGGATGATGTGAGCGTGAGAGAGAGTGACTATGTGTGTGTGAGATAGAGGGACTATGTGAGCGTGAGAGAGAGGGACGATGTGTGTGTGAGATAGAGGGTCTATGTGAGCGTGAGAGAGAGGGACGATGTGTGTGAGAGAGAGAGGGACTATGTGAGCGTGAGAGAGAGGGACTATGTGTGTGAGATAGAGGGACTATGTGTGTGTGAGAGAGAGGGACGATGTGAGCGTGAGAGAGAGGGACTATGTGAGCGTGAGAGAGAGGGACTATGTGTGCGTGAGAGAGAGGGACTATGTGTGTGTGAGAGAGAGGGACGATGTGTGTGTGAGATAGAGGGACTATGTGTGTGTGAGAGAGAGGGACTATGTGTGTGTGAGAGAGAGGGACGATGTGTGTGCGAGATAGAGGGACTATGTGAGCGTGAGAGAGAGGGACGATGTGAGCGTGAGAGAGAAGAACTATGTGTGCGTGAGAGAGAGGGACTATGTGTGTGTGAGAGAGAGGGACAATGTGTGTATGAGATAGAGGGACGATGTGTGCGTGAGAGAGAGGGACTATGTGTGTGTGAGAGAGAGGGACTTTGTGTGTGTGAGAGACAGGGACTATGTGTGCGTGAGAGAGAGGGACGATGTGAGCGTGAGAGAGAGGGACTATGTGAGCGTGAGAGAGAGGGACTATGTGTGTGTGAGAGAGAGGGACTATGTGTGTGTGAGAGAGAGGGACTATGTGTGCGTGAGAGAGAGGGACTATGTGTGTGTGAGAGAGAGAGGGACAATGTGCGTGAGAGAGAGGGACGATGTGTGTGTGAGAGAGAGGGACTATGTGTCTGAGAGAGAGGGATGAAGTGTGCGTGAGAGAGAGGGACTTTGTGAGTGTGAGAGAGAGGGACTATGTGTGTGTGAGAGAGAGCTACTATATGTGTGTGAGATCGAGGGACTATGTGAGCGTGAGAGAGAGGGACGATGTGTGTGTGAGAGAGAGGGACTATGTGAGTGTGAGAGAGAGGGACGATGTGTGTGAGAGATAGAGGGACGATGTGATCGTGAGAGAGAGGGACGATGTGAGCGTGAGACAGAGGGACTATGTGTGTGTGAGAGAGAGGGACTTTGTGTGTGTGAGAGAGAGGGACTATGTGTGTGTGAGATAGAGGGACTATGTGAGCGTGAGAGAGAGGGACTATGTGTGCGTGAGAGAGAGGGACCATGTGAGTGTGAGAGAGAGGGACGATGTGTGTGTGAGAGAGGGACGATGTGTGCATGAGAGAGAGGGATTATTGAGTGTGAGAGAGAGAGGGACTATGTGAGCGTGAGAGAGAGGGACTATGTGTGAGTGTGAGAGGGAGGGACTATGTGAGTGTGAGAGAGAGGGACTATTTGTGAGTGTGAGAGAGAGGGACTATGTGAGTGTGAGAGAGAGGGACGATGTGTGTGTGAGAGAGGGACGATGTGTGCGTGAGAGAGAGGGACTATGTGAGTGTGAGAGAGAGGGACAATGTGAGTGTGAGAGAGAGGGACTATGTGTGTGTGAGAGAGGGACTATGTGAGCGTGAGAGAGACGGACGATGTGAGCGTGAGAGAGAGGGACGATGTGAGCGTGAGTCAGAGGGACGATGTGAGTGTGGGAGAGAGGGACGATGTGAGCGTGAGAGAGAGGGACTATGTGTGTGAGAGAGAGGGACGATGTGTGTGAGCGAGAGGGACAATGTGCGTGAGAGAGAGATGGACGATGTGAGTGTGAGAGAGAGGGACGATGTGAGTGTGAGAGAGAGAGACGATGTGAGTGTGAGAGAGAGGGACGATGTGAGCGTGAGAGAGAAGGACGATGTGAGCGTGAGAGAGGAGGACGATGTGAGTGTGAGAGAGGAGGATGATATGAGCGTGAGAGAGAGGGATGACGTGAGCGTGAGAGAGAGGGACTATGTGTGAGTGTGAGAGAGAGGGACTATGTGAGTGTGAGAGAGAGGGACGATGTGTGCGTGAAAGAGAGGGACTATGTGAGTGTGAGAGAGAGGGACTATGTGTGAGTGTGAGAGAGAGGGACTATGTGAGTGTGAGAGAGAGGGACTATGTGTGAGTGTGAGAGAGAGGGACTATGTGAGTGTGAGAGAGAGGGACAATGTGTGCATGAGAGAGAGGGACTATTGAGTGTGAGAGAGAGAGGGACTATGTGAGCGTGAGAGAGAGGGACTATGTGTGAGTGTGAGAGAGAGGGACTATGTGAGTGTGAGAGAGAGGGACTATTTGTGAGTGTGAGAGAGAGGGACGATGTGAGCGTGAGAGAGAAGGACGATGTGAGCGTGAGAGAGGAGGACGATGTGAGTGTGAGAGAGGAGGATGATATGAGCGTGAGAGAGAGGGATGACGTGAGCGTGAGAGAGAGGGACTATGTTTGAGTGTGAGAGAGAGGGACTATGTGAGTGTGAGAGAGAGGGACGATGTGTGCGTGAAAGAGAGGGACTATGTGAGTGTGAGAGAGAGGGACTATGTGTGAGTGTGAGAGAGAGGGACTATGTGAGTTGAGAGAGAGGGACTATGTGTGAGTGTGAGAGAGAGGGACTATGTGAGTGTGAGAGAGAGGGACAATGTGTGCATGAGAGAGAGGGACTATTGAGTGTGAGAGAGAGAGGGACTATGTGAGCGTGAGAGAGAGGGACTATGTGTGAGTGTGAGAGAGAGGGACTATGTGAGCGTGAGAGAGACGGACGATGTGAGCGTGAGAGAGAGGGACGATGTGAGCGTGAGTCAGAGGGACGATGTGAGTGTGGGAGAGAGGGACGATGTGAGCGTGAGAGAGAGGGACTATGTGTGTGAGAGAGAGGGACGATGTGTGTGAGCGAGAGGGACAATGTGCGTGAGAGAGAGATGGACGATGTGAGTGTGAGAGAGAGGGACGATGTGAGTGTGAGAGAGAGAGACGATGTGAGTGTGAGAGAGAGGGACGATGTGAGCGTGAGAGAGAAGGACGATGTGAGCGTGAGAGAGGAGGACGATGTGAGTGTGAGAGAGGAGGATGATATGAGCGTGAGAGAGAGGGATGACGTGAGCGTGAGAGAGAGGGACTATGTGTGAGTGTGAGAGAGAGGGACTATGTGAGTGTGAGAGAGAGGGACGATGTGTGCGTGAAAGAGAGGGACTATGTGAGTGTGAGAGAGAGGGACTATGTGTGAGTGTGAGAGAGAGGGACTATGTGTGAGTGTGAGAGAGAGGGACTATTGAGTGTGAGAGAGAGAGGGACTATGTGAGCGTGAGAGAGAGGGACTATGTGTGAGTGTGAGAGAGAGGGACTATGTGAGTGTGAGAGAGAGGGACTATTTGTGAGTGTGAGAGAGAGGGACGATGTGAGCGTGAGAGAGAAGGACGATGTGAGCGTGAGAGAGGAGGACGATGTGAGTGTGAGAGAGGAGGATGATATGAGCGTGAGAGAGAGGGATGACGTGAGCGTGAGAGAGAGGGACTATGTTTGAGTGTGAGAGAGAGGGACTATGTGAGTGTGAGAGAGAGGGACGATGTGTGCGTGAAAGAGAGGGACTATGTGAGTGTGAGAGAGAGGGACTATGTGTGAGTGTGAGAGAGAGGGACTATGTGAGTTGAGAGAGAGGGACTATGTGTGAGTGTGAGAGAGAGGGACTATGTGAGTGTGAGAGAGAGGGACAATGTGTGCATGAGAGAGAGGGACTATTGAGTGTGAGAGAGAGAGGGACTATGTGAGCGTGAGAGAGAGGGACTATGTGTGAGTGTGAGAGAGAGGGACTATGTGAGTGTGAGAGAGAGGGACTATTTGTGAGTGTGAGTGAGAGGGACTATGTGAGTGTGAGAGAGAGGGACGATGTGTGCGTGAGAGAGAGGGACGATGTGTGCGTGAGAGAGAGGGACTATGTGAGTGTGAGAGAGAGGGACAATGTGAGTGTCAGAGAGAGGGACTATGTGTGTGTGAGAGAGTGGGACTATGTGAGCGTGAGAGAGACGGACGATGTGAGCGTGAGAGAGAGGGACGATGTGAGCGTGAGTGAGAGGGACGATGTGAGTGTGGGAGAGAGGGACGATGTGAGCGTGAGAGAGAGGGACTATGTGTGTGAGAGAGAGGGACGATGTGTGTGAGCGAGAGGGACAATGTGCGTGAGAGAGAGATGGACGATGTGAGTGTGAGAGAGAGGGACGATGTGAGTGTGAGAGAGAGAGACGATGTGAGTGTGAGAGAGAGGGACGATGTGAGCGTGAGAGAGAAGGACGATGTGAGCGTGAGAGAGGAGGACGATGTGAGTGTGAGAGAGGAGGATGATGTGAGCGTGAGAGAGAGGGATGACGTGAGCGTGAGAGAGAGGGACTATGTGAGCGTGAGAGAGGAGGACGATGTGAGTGTGATAGAGAGGGACGATGTGTGCGTGAAAGAGAGGGACTATGTGAGTGTGAGAGAGAGGGACTATGTGTGAGTGTGAGAGAGAGGGACTATGAGAGTGTGAGAGAGAGGGACTATGTGTGAGTGTGAGAGAGAGGGACTATGTGAGTGTGAGAGAGAGGGACAATGTGCGTGAGAGAGAGATGGACGATGTGTGCGTGAGAGAGAGGGACTATGTGTGTGTGAGTTAGAGGGACTATGTAAGCGTTAGAGAGAGGGACTATGTGAGCGTGAGAGAGAGGGACTATGTGTGTGTGAGAGAGGGACTATGTGTGTGTGAGAGAGAGGGACTATGTGTGTGTGAGATAGAGGGACTATGTGAGCGTGAGAGAGAGGGACGATGTGAGCATGAGAGAGAGGGACTATGTGAGCGTGAGAGAGAGGGACTATGTGTGCGTGAGAGAGAGGGACGATGTGAGCGTGAGAGAGAGGGACTATGTGTGTGTGAGAGAGAGGGACTATGTGAGCGTGAGAGAGCGGGACTATGTGTGTGTGAGAGAGAGGGACGATGTGTGTGAGAGAGAGGGATGATGTGAGCGTGAGAGAGAGGGACTATGTGTGTGTGAGAGAGAGGGACTATGTGAGTGTGAGAGAGAGGGACGATGTGTGTGAGAGAGAGGGACGATGTGTGCGTGAGAGAGAAGGACTATGTGTGTGTGAGAGAGAGCTACTCTGTGTGTGTGAGATAGAGGGACTATGTGAGCGTGAGTGAGAGGGACGATGTGTGTGTGAGAGAGGGACTATGTGAGTGTGAGAGAGAGGGACGATGTGTGTGAGAGATAGAGGGACTATGTGATCGTGAGAGAGAGAGGGACGATGTGAGCGTGAGACAGAGGGACTATGTGTGTGTGAGAGAGAGGGACTATGTGTGTGTGAGAGAGAGGGACTATGTGAGCGTGAGAGAGAGGGACTATGTGTACGTGAGAGAGAGGGACTATGTGAGTGTGAGTGAGAGGGACGATGTGTGTGTGAGAGAGGGACGATGTGTGCGTGAGAGAGAGGGACTATTGAGTGTGAGAGAGAGAGGGACTATGTGAGCGTGAGAGAGGGACTATGTGTGAGTGTGAGAGAGAGGGACTATGTGAGTGTGAGAGAGAGGGACTATGTGTGCGTGAGAGAGAGGGACTATGTGAGTGTGAGAGAGAGGGACGGTGTGTGCGTGAGAGAGAGGGACTATGTGAGTGTGAGAGAGAGGGACGATGTGTGTGAGAGAGAGGGACTATGTGTGCATGAGAGAGAGGGACTATGTGTGCGTGAGAGAGAGGAACTATGTGTGCGTGAGAGAGAGGGACTATGTGAGTGTGAGATAGAGGGACGATGTGTGTGAGAGAGAGGGACGATGTGTGCGTGAGAGAGAAGGACGATGTGTGTGTGAGAGAGAGAGGGACAATGTGCGTGAGAGAGAGGGACGATGTGTGTGTGAGAGAGAGGGACTATGTGTCTAAGAGAGAGGGATGAAGTGTGTGTGAGATAGAGGGACTATGTGAGCGTGAGAGAGAGGGACGATGTGTGTGTGAGAGAGAGGGACTATGTGATCGTGAGAGAGAGGGACGATGTGAGCGTGAGACAGAGGGACTATGTGTGTGTGAGAGAGAGGGACTTTGTGTGTGTGAGAGAGAGGGACTATGTGTGTGTGAGATAGAGGGACTATGTGAGTGTGAGAGAGAGGGACTATGTGTACGTGAGAGAGAGGGACTATGTGAGTGTGAGAGAGAGGGACGATGTGTGTGTGAGAGAGGGACGATGTGTGCATGAGAGAGAGGGATTATTGAGTGTGAGAGAGAGAGGGACTATGTGAGCGTGAGAGAGAGGGACTATGTGTGAGTGTGAGAGAGAGGGACTATGTGAGTGTGAGAGAGAGGGACTATTTGTGAGTGTGAGAGAGAGGGACTATGTGAGTGTGAGAGAGAGGGACGATGTGTGTGTGAGAGAGGGACGATGTGTGCGTGAGAGAGAGGGACTATGTGAGTGTGAGAGAGAGGGACTATGTGTGAGTGTGAGAGAGAGGGACTATGTGAGTGTGAGAGAGAGGGACTATGTGTGAGTGTGAGAGAGAGGGACTATGTGAGTGTGAGAGAGAGGGACAATGTGTGCATGAGAGAGAGGGACTATTGAGTGTGAGAGAGAGAGGGACTATGTGAGCGTGAGAGAGAGGGACTATGTGTGAGTGTGAGAGAGAGGGACTATGTGAGTGTGAGAGAGAGGGACTATTTGTGAGTGTGAGAGAGAGGGACGATGTGAGCGTGAGAGAGAAGGACGATGTGAGCGTGAGAGAGGAGGACGATGTGAGTGTGAGAGAGGAGGATGATATGAGCGTGAGAGAGAGGGATGACGTGAGCGTGAGAGAGAGGGACTATGTTTGAGTGTGAGAGAGAGGGACTATGTGAGTGTGAGAGAGAGGGACGATGTGTGCGTGAAAGAGAGGGACTATGTGAGTGTGAGAGAGAGGGACTATGTGTGAGTGTGAGAGAGAGGGACTATGTGAGTTGAGAGAGAGGGACTATGTGTGAGTGTGAGAGAGAGGGACTATGTGAGTGTGAGAGAGAGGGACAATGTGTGCATGAGAGAGAGGGACTATTGAGTGTGAGAGAGAGAGGGACTATGTGAGCGTGAGAGAGAGGGACTATGTGTGAGTGTGAGAGAGAGGGACTATGTGAGTGTGAGAGAGAGGGACTATTTGTGAGTGTGAGAGAGAGGGACTATGTGAGTGTGAGAGAGAGGGACGATGTGTGCGTGAGAGAGAGGGACTATGTGAGTGTGAGAGAGAGGGACAATGTGAGTGTCAGAGAGAGGGACTATGTGTGTGTGAGAGAGTGGGACTATGTGAGCGTGAGAGAGACGGACGATGTGAGCGTGAGAGAGAGGGACGATGTGAGCGTGAGTGAGAGGGACGATGTGAGTGTGGGAGAGAGGGACGATGTGAGCGTGAGAGAGAGGGACTATGTGTGTGAGAGAGAGGGACGATGTGTGTGAGCGAGAGGGACAATGTGCGTGAGAGAGAGATGGACGATGTGAGTGTGAGAGAGAGGGACGATGTGAGTGTGAGAGAGAGAGACGATGTGAGTGTGAGAGAGAGGGACGATGTGAGCGTGAGAGAGAAGGACGATGTGTGTGTGAGAGAGAGGGACGATGTGAGTGTGAGAGAGAGAGACGATGTGAGTGTGAGAGAGAGGGACGATGTGAGCGTGAGAGAGAAGGACGATGTGAGCGTGAGAGAGGAGGACGATGTGAGTGTGAGAGAGGAGGATGATGTGAGCGTGAGAGAGAGGGATGACGTGAGCGTGAGAGAGAGGGACTATGTGAGCGTGAGAGAGGAGGACGATGTGAGTGTGATAGAGAGGGACGATGTGTGCGTGAAAGAGAGGGACTATGTGAGTGTGAGAGAGAGGGACTATGTGTGAGTGTGAGAGAGAGGGACTATGAGAGTGTGAGAGAGAGGGACTATGTGTGAGTGTGAGAGAGAGGGACTATGTGAGTGTGAGAGAGAGGGACAATGTGCGTGAGAGAGAGATGGACGATGTGTGCGTGAGAGAGAGGGACTATGTGTGTGTGAGTTAGAGGGACTATGTGAGCGTTAGAGAGAGGGACTATGTGAGCGTGAGAGAGAGGGACTATGTGTGTGTGAGAGAGGGACTATGTGTGTGTGAGAGAGAGGGACTATGTGTGTGTGAGATAGAGGGACTATGTGAGCGTGAGAGAGAGGGACGATGTGAGCATGAGAGAGAGGGACTATGTGAGCGTGAGAGAGAGGGACTATGTGTGCGTGAGAGAGAGGGACGATGTGAGCGTGAGAGAGAGGGACTATGTGTGTGTGAGAGAGAGGGACTATGTGAGCGTGAGAGAGCGGGACTATGTGTGTGTGAGAGAGAGGGACGATGTGTGTGAGAGAGAGGGACGATGTGAGCGTGAGAGAGAGGGACTATGTGTGTGTGAGAGAGAGGGACTATGTGAGTGTGAGAGAGAGGGACGATGTGTGTGAGAGAGAGGGACGATGTGTGCGTGAGAGAGAAGGACTATGTGTGTGTGAGAGAGAGCTACTCTGTGTGTGTGAGATAGAGGGACTATGTGAGCGTGAGTGAGAGGGACGATGTGTGTGTGAGAGAGGGACTATGTGAGTGTGAGAGAGAGGGACGATGTGTGTGAGAGATAGAGGGACTATGTGATCGTGAGAGAGAGAGGGACGATGTGAGCGTGAGACAGAGGGACTATGTGTGTGTGAGAGAGAGGGACTATGTGTGTGTGAGAGAGAGGGACTATGTGAGCGTGAGAGAGAGGGACTATGTGTACGTGAGAGAGAGGGACTATGTGAGTGTGAGTGAGAGGGACGATGTGTGTGTGAGAGAGGGACGATGTGTGCGTGAGAGAGAGGGACTATTGAGTGTGAGAGAGAGAGGGACTATGTGAGCGTGAGAGAGGGACTATGTGTGAGTGCGAGAGAGAGGGACTATGTGAGTGTGAGAGAGAGGGACTATGTGTGCGTGAGAGAGAGGGACTATGTGAGTGTGAGAGAGAGGGACGATGTGTGCGTGAGAGAGAGGGACTATGTGAGTGTGAGAGAGAGGGACGATGTGTGTGAGAGAGAGGGACTATGTGTGCATGAGAGAGAGGGACTATGTGTGCGTGAGAGAGAGGAACTATGTGTGCGTGAGAGAGAGGGACTATGTGAGTGTGAGATAGAGGGACAATGTGTGTGAGAGAGAGGGACGATGTGTGCGTGAGAGAGAAGGACGATGTGTGTGTGAGAGAGAGAGGGACAATGTGCGTGAGAGAGAGGGACGATGTGTGTGTGAGAGAGAGGGACTATGTGTCTAAGAGAGAGGGATGAAGTGTGTGTGAGATAGAGGGACTATGTGAGCGTGAGAGAGAGGGACGATGTGTGTGTGAGAGAGAGGGACTATGTGATCGTGAGAGAGAGGGACGATGTGAGCGTGAGACAGAGGGACTATGTGTGTGTGAGAGAGAGGGACTTTGTGTGTGTGAGAGAGAGGGACTATGTGTGTGTGAGATAGAGGGACTATGTGAGTGTGAGAGAGAGGGACTATGTGTACGTGAGAGAGAGGGACTATGTGAGTGTGAGAGAGAGGGACGATGTGTGTGTGAGAGAGGGACGATGTGTGCATGAGAGAGAGGGATTATTGAGTGTGAGAGAGAGAGGGACTATGTGAGCGTGAGAGAGAGGGACTATGTGTGAGTGTGAGAGAGAGGGACTATGTGAGTGTGAGAGAGAGGGACTATTTGTGAGTGTGAGAGAGAGGGACTATGTGAGTGTGAGAGAGAGGGACGATGTGTGTGTGAGAGAGGGACGATGTGTGCGTGAGAGAGAGGGACTATGTGAGTGTGAGAGAGAGGGACAATGTGAGTGTAAGAGAGAGGGACGATGTGTGTGTGAGAGAGGGACTATGTGTGTGAGAGAGAGGGACGATGTGTGCGTGAGAGAGAGGGACTATGTGAGTGTGAGCGAGAGAGGGACAATGTGCGTGAGAGAGAGATGGACGATGTGTGTGTGAGAGAGAGGGACTGTGTGTGTGTGAGAGAGAGGGACTATGTGAGCGTGAGAGAGCGGGACTATGTGTGTGTGAGAGAGAGGGACGATGTGTGTGAGAGAGAGGGACGATGTGAGCGTGAGAGAGAGGGACTATGTGTGTGTGAGAGAGAGGGACTATGTGAGTGTGAGAGAGAGGGACGATGTGTGTGAGAGAGAGGGACGATGTGTGCGTGAGAGAGAAGGACTATGTGTGTGTGAGAGAGAGCTACTCTGTGTGTGTGAGATAGAGGGACTATGTGAGCGTGAGTGAGAGGGACGATGTGTGTGTGAGAGAGGGACTATGTGAGTGTGAGAGAGAGGGACGATGTGTGTGAGAGATAGAGGGACTATGTGATCGTGAGAGAGAGAGGGACGATGTGAGCGTGAGACAGAGGGACTATGTGTGTGTGAGAGAGAGGGACTTTGTGTGTGTGAGAGAGAGGGACTATGTGTGTGTGAGAGAGAGGGACTATGTGAGCGTGAGAGAGAGGGACTATGTGTACGTGAGAGAGAGGGACTATGTGAGTGTGAGTGAGAGGGACGATGTGTGTGTGAGAGAGGGACGATGTGTGCGTGAGAGAGAGGGACTATTGAGTGTGAGAGAGAGAGGGACTATGTGAGCGTGAGAGAGGGACTATGTGTGAGTGTGAGAGAGAGGGACTATGTGAGTGTGAGAGAGAGGGACTATGTGTGCGTGAGAGAGAGGGACTATGTGAGTGTGAGAGAGAGGGACGATGTGTGCGTGAGAGAGAGGGACTATGTGAGTGTGAGAGAGAGGGACGATGTGTGTGAGAGAGAGGGACTATGTGTGCGTGAGAGAGAGGAACTATGTGTGCGTGAGAGAGAGGGACTATGTGAGTGTGAGATAGAGGGACGATGTGTGTGAGAGAGAGGGACGATGTGTGCGTGAGAGAGAAGGACGATGTGTGTGTGAGAGAGAGAGGGACAATGTGCGTGAGAGAGAGGGACGATGTGTGTGTGAGAGAGAGGGACTATGTGTCTGAGAGAGAGGGATGAAGTGTGTGTGAGATAGAGGGACTATGTGAGCGTGAGAGAGAGGGACGATGTGTGTGTGAGAGTGAGGGACTATGTGATCGTGAGAGAGAGGGAAGATGTGAGCGTGAGACAGAGGGACTATGTGTGTGTGAGAGAGAGGGACTTTGTGTGTGTGAGAGAGAGGGACTATGTGTGTGTGAGATAGAGGGACTATGTGAGTGTGAGAGAGAGGGACTATGTGTACGTGAGAGAGAGGGACTATGTGAGTGTGAGAGAGAGGGACGATGTGTGTGTGAGAGAGGGACGATGTGTGCATGAGAGAGAGGGATTATTGAGTGTGAGAGAGAGAGGGACTATGTGAGCGTGAGAGAGAGGGACTATGTGTGAGTGTGAGAGAGAGGGACTATGTGAGTGTGAGAGAGAGGGACTATTTGTGAGTGTGAGAGAGAGGGACTATGTGAGTGTGAGAGAGAGGGACGATGTGTGTGTGAGAGAGGGACGATGTGTGCGTGAGAGAGAGGGACTATGTGAGTGTGAGAGAGAGGGACAATGTGAGTGTAAGAGAGAGGGACGATGTGTGTGTGAGAGAGGGACTATGTGAGCGTGAGAGAGACGGACGATGTGAGCGTGGGTGAGAGGGACGATGTGAGCGTGAGTGAGAGGGACGATGTGAGTGTGGGAGAGAGGGACGATGTGAGCGTGAGAGAGAGGGACTATGTGTGTGAGAGAGAGGGACGATGTGTGTGAGCGAGAGGGACAATGTGCGTGAGAGAGAGATGGACGATGTGAGTGTGAGAGAGAGGGACGATGTGAGTGTGAGAGAGAGAGACGATGTGAGTGTGAGAGAGAGGGACGATGTGAGCGTGAGAGAGAGGGATGACGTGAGCGTGAGAGAGAGGGACTATGTGAGCGTGAGAGAGAAGGACTATGTGAGTGTGAGAGAGAGGGACAATGTGTGTGAGAGAGAGGGACGATGTGTGCCTGAGAGAGAGGGACTATGTGAGTGTGAGAGAGAGGGACAATGTGCGTGAGAGAGAGATGGACGATGTGTGCGTGCGAGAGAGGGACTGTGTGTGTGAGAGAGAGGGAGTATGTGAGCGTGAGAGAGCGGGACTATGTGTGTGTGAGAGAGAGGGACTATGTGAGCGTGAGAGAGAGGGATGATGTGAGCGTGAGAGAGAGTGACTATGTGTGTGTGAGATAGAGGGACTATGTGAGCGTGAGAGAGAGGGACGATGTGTGTGTGAGATAGAGGGTCTATGTGAGCGTGAGAGAGAGGGACTATGTGTGTGAGAGAGAGAGGGACTATGTGAGCGTGAGAGAGAGGGACTATGTGTGTGAGATAGAGGGACGATGTGTGTGTGAGATAGAGGAACTATGTGTGTGTGAGAGAGAGGGACGATGTGAGCGTGAGAGAGAGGGACTATGTGAGCGTGAGAGAGAGGGACTATGTGTGCGTGAGAGAGAGGGAATATGTGTGTGTGAGAGAGAGGGACGATGTGTGTGTGAGATAGAGGGACTATGTGTGTGTGAGAGAGAGGGACTATGTGTGTGTGAGAGAGAGGGACGATGTGTGTGCGAGATAGAGGGACTATGTGAGCGTGAGAGAGAGGGACGATGTGAGCGTGAGAGAGAGGAACTATGTGTGCGTGAGAGAGAGGGACTATGTGTGTGTGAGAGAGAGGGACAATGTGTGTGTGAGATAGAGGGACGATGTGTGCGTGAGAGAGAGGGACTATGTGTGTGTGAGAGAGAGGGACTTTGTGTGTGTGAGAGAGAGGGACTATGTGTGCGTGAGAGAGAGGGACGATGTGAGCGTGAGAGAGAGGGACTATGTTAGCGTGATAGAGAGGGACTATGTGTGTGTGAGAGAGAGGGACGATGTGAGCGTGAGAGAGAGGGACGATGTGTGTGTGAGAGAGAGGGACTATGTGAGTGTGAGAGAGAGGGACTATGTGAGTGTGAGAGAGAGGGACTATGTGTGTGTGAGAGAGAGCTACTATGTGTGTGTGAGATAGAGGGACGATGTGAGCGTGAGAGAGAGGGACGATGTGTGTGTGAGAGAGAGGGACTATGTGAGTGTGAGAGAGAGGGACGATGTGTGTGAGAGATAGAGGGACTATGTGATCGTGAGAGAGAGGGACGATGTGAGCGTGAGACAGAGGGACTATGTGTGTGTGAGAGAGAGGGACTTTGTGTGTGTGAGAGAGAGGAACTGTGTGTGTGTGAGAGAGAGGGACTATGTGAGCGTGAGAGAGAGGGACTATGTGTACATGAGAGAGAGGGACTATGTGAGTGTGAGTGAGAGGGACGATGTGTGTGTGAGAGAGGGACGATGTGTGCGTGAGAGAGAGGGACAATGTGAGTGTGAGAGAGAGGGACTATGTGAGCGTGAGAGAGACGGACTATGTGTGAGTGTGAGAGAGAGGGACTATGTGAGTGTGAGAGAGAGGGACTATGTGTGCGTGAGAGAGAGGGACTATGTGAGTGTGAGAGACAGGGACGATGTGTGTGAGAGAGAGGGACTATGTGTGCATGAGAGAGAGGGACTATGTGTGCGTGAGAGAGTGGAACTATGTTTGCGTGAGAGAGAGGGACTGTGTGAGTGTGAGAGAGAGGGACGATGTGTGTGAGAGAGAGGGACGATGTGTGTGTGAGAGAGAGGGACTATGTGTCTGAGAGAGAGGGATGATGTGTGCGTGAGAGAGAGGGACTATGTGAGTGTGAGAGAGAGGGACTATGTGAGTGTGAGAGAGAGGGACGATGTGTGTGAGAGATAGAGGGACTATGTGATCGTGAGAGAGAGGGACGATGTGAGCGTGAGACAGAGGGACTATGTGTGTGTGAGAGAGAGGGACTTTGTGTGTGTGAGAGAGAGGGACTATGTGTGTGTGAGAGAGAGGGACTATGTGTGTGTGAGAGAGAGGGACTTTGTGTGTGTGAGAGAGAGGGACTATGTGTGTGTGAGAGAGAGGGACTTTGTGTGTGTGAGAGAGAGGGACTATGTGAGTGTGAGAGAGAGCTACTATGTGTGTGTGAGATAGAGGGACTATGTGAGCGTGAGAGAGAGGGACGATGTGTGTGTGAGAGAGAGGGACTATGTGAGTGTGAGAGAGAGGGACGATGTGTGTGAGAGATAGAGGGACTATGTGATCGTGAGAGAGAGGGACGATGTGAGCGTGAGACAGAGGGACTATGTGTGTGTGAGAGAGAGGGACTTTGTGTGTGTGAGAGAGAGGGACTATGTGTGTGTGAGAGAGAGGGACTATGTGAGCGTGAGAGAGAGGGACTATGTGTACGTGAGAGAGAGGGACTATGTGAGTGTGAGAGAGAGGGACGATGTGTGTGTGAGAGAGAGGGACTATTGAGTGTGAGAGAGAGAGGGACTATGTGAGCGTGAGAGAAAGGGACTATGTGTGAGTGTGAGAGAGAGGGACTATGTGAGTGTGAGAGAGAGGGACTATGTGAGTGTGAGAGAGAGGGACTATGTGAGTGTGAGAGAGAGGGACGATGTGTGTGTGAGAGAGAGGGACGATTGAGTGTGAGAGAGAGAGGGACTATGTGAGCGTGAGAGAGAGGGACTATGTGTGTGTGAGATAGAGGGACTATGTGTGTGAGAGAGAGGGACTATGTGTGTGAGAGAGAGGGACGATGTGTGTGTGAGAGAGAGGGACTATGTGAGTGTGAGAGAGAGGGACTATGTGAGTGTGAGAGAGAGGGACGATGTGTGTGTGAGAGAGAGGGACTATTGAGTGTGAGAGAGAGAGGGACTATGTGAGCGTGAGAGAGAGGGACTATGTGAGTGTGAGAGAGAGGGACAATGTGAGTGTGAGAGAGAGGGACTATGTGAGCGTGAGAGAGAGGGACTATGTGTGTGTGAGAGAGAGGGACTATGTGTGTGTGAGAGAGAGGGACTATGTGTGTGTGAGATAGAGGGACTATGTGAGCGTGAGAGAGAGGGACGATGTGAGCGTGAGAGAGAGGGACTATGTGAGCGTGAGAGAGAGGGACTATGTGTGTGTGAGATAGAGGGACTATGTGTGTGAGAGAGAGGGACTATGTGTGTGAGAGAGAGGGACGATGTGTGTGTGAGAGAGAGGGACTATGTGTCTGAGAGAGAGGGACTATGTGTGTGAGAGAGAGGGACTATGTGAGTGTGAGAGAGAGGGACTATGTGTGTGTGAGAGAGAGGGACTATGTGAGCGTGAGAGAGAGGGACTATGTGTGTGTGAGAGAGAGGGACTTTGTGTGTGTGAGAGAGAGGGACTATGTGTGTGTGAGAGAGAGGGACTATGTGAGCGTGAGAGAGAGGGACTATGTGTACGCGAGAGAGAGGGACTATGTGAGTGTGAGAGAGAGGGACGATGTGTGTGTGAGAGAGAGGGACTATTGAGTGTGAGAGAGAGAGGGACTATGTGAGCGTGAGAGAAAGGGACTATGTGTGAGTGTGAGAGAGAGGGACTATGTGAGTGTGAGAGAGAGGGACTATTTGTGAGTGTGAGAGAGAGGGACTATGTGAGTGTGAGAGAGAGGGACGATGTGTGTGTGAGAGAGGGACGATGTGTGCGTGAGAGAGAGGGACTATGTGAGTGTGAGGGAGAGGGACAATGTGAGTGTGAGAGAGAGGGACTATGTGTGTGTGAGAGAGAGGATCTATGTGAGCGTGAGAGAGACGGACGATGTGAGCGTGAGAGAGAGGGACGATGTGAGCGTGAGTGAGAGGGACGATGTGAGTGTGGGAGAGAGGGACGATGTGAGCGTGAGAGAGAGGGACTATGTGTGTGAGAGAGAGGGACTATGTGAGTGTGAGAGAGACGGACGATGTGAGCGTGAGAGAGACGGACGATGTGAGCGTGAGAGAGAGGGACGATGTGAGCGTGAGTGAGAGGGACGATGTGAGTGTGGGAGAGAGGGACGATGTGAGCTTGAGAGAGAGGGACTATGTGTGTGAGAGAGAGGGACGATGTGTGTGAGCGAGAGGGACAATGTGCGTGAGAGAGAGATGGACGATGTGAGTGTGAGAAAGAGGGACGATGTGAGTGTGAGAGAGAGAGACGATGTGAGTGTGAGAGAGAGGGACGATGTGAGCGTGAGAGAGAAGGACGATGTGAGCGTGAGAGAGGAGGACGATGTGAGTGTGAGAGAGGAGGATGATGTGAGCGTGAGAGAGAGGGATGACGTGAGCGTGAGAGAGAGGGACTATGTGAGTGTGAGAGAGGAGGATGATGTGAGTGTGATAGAGAGGGACGATGTGTGCGTGAAAGAGAGGGACTATGTGAGTGTGAGAGAGAGGGACTATGTGTGAGTGTGAGAGAGAGGGACTATGTGAGTGTGAGAGAGAGGGACTATGTGTGAGTGTGAGAGAGAGGGACTATGTGAGTGTGAGAGAGAGGGACAATGTGCGTGAGAGAGAGATGGACGATGTGTGCGTGAGAGAGAGGGACTATGTGCGTGAGAGAGAGATGGACGATGTGTGCGTGAGAGAGAGGGACGATGTGTGTGTGAGATAGAGGGACTATGTGTGTGTGAGAGAGAGGGACTATGTGTGTGTGAGAGAGAGGGACTATGTGTGTGTGAGATAGAGGGACTATGTGAGCGTGAGAGAGAGGGCCGATGTGAGCGTGAGAGAGAGGGACTATATGTGTGTGAGATAGAGGGACTGTGTGCGTGAGAGAGAGGGACGATGTGAGCGTGAGAGAGAGGGACTATGTGTGTGTGAGAGAGAGGGACTATGTGTGTGTGAGAGAGAGGGACGATGTGTGTGTGAGATAGATGGACTATGTGTGTGAGAGAGAGGGACTATGTGTGTGAGAGAGAGGGACGATGTGAGCGTGAGAGAGAGGGACTGTGTGTGTGAGAGAGAGGGACGATGTGTGCGTGAGAGAGAGGGACGATGTTGAGTGTGAGCGAGAGGGACTATGTGCGTGAGAGAGAGATGGACGATGTGTGCGTGAGAGAGAGGGACTGTGTGTGTGTGAGAGAGAGGGACTATGTGAGCGTGAGAGAGCGGGACTATGTGTGTGTGAGAGAGAGGGACTATGTGAGCGTGAGAGAGAGGGATGATGTGAGCGTGAGAGAGCGGAACTATGTGTGCGTGAGAGAGAGGGACTATGTGAGCGTGAGAGAGAGGGACTATGTGTGTGTGAGATAGAGGGACTATGTGAGCGTGAGAGAGAGGGACGATGTGTGTGAGAGAGAGGGACTATGTGTGCGTGAGAGAGAGGGATGATGTGAGCGTGAGAGAGCGGGACTATGTGTGTGTGAGAGAGAGGGACTATGTGAGCGTGAGAGAGAGGGATGATGTGAGCGTGAGAGAGCGGGACTATGTGTGTGTGAGAGAGAGGGACTATGTGAGCGTGAGAGAGAGGGATGATGTGAGCGTGAGAGAGCGGGACTATGTGTGTGTGAGAGAGAGGGATATGTGAGCGTGAGAGAGAGGGACGATGTGTGTGTGAGAGAGAGGGACTATGTGTGTGTGAGAGAGAGGGACTATGTGTGTGAGAAGAGGGACTATGTGTGTGAGAGAGAGAGGGACTATGTGTGAGAGAAAGAGGGACGATGTGTGCGTGAGAGAGAGGGACTATGTGAGTGTGAGCGAGAGAAGGACAATGTGCGTGAGAGAGAGATGGACGATGTGTGCGTGAGAGAGAGGGACTGTGTGTGTGTGAGAGAGACGGACGATGTGAGCGGGAGAGAGCGGGACTATGTGTGTGAGAGAGAGGGACGATGTGAGTGTGAGAGAGAGGGACGATGTGTGTGAGAGAGAGAGGGACTATGTGTGTGTGAGAGAGTGGGACGATGTGTGTGTGAGAAGAGGGACTATGTGTGTGAGAGAGAGAGGGACTATGTGTGAGAGGAAGAGGGACGATGTGTGCGTGAGAGAGAGGGACTATGTGAGTGTGAGCGAGAGAAGGACAATGTGCGTGAGAGAGAGATGGACGATGTGTGCGTGAGAGAGAGGGACTGTGTGTGTGTGAGAGAGAAGGACTATGTGAGCGGGAGAGAGCGGGACTATGTGTGTGAGAGAGAGGGACGATGTGAGCATGAGAGAGAGGGACTATATGTGTGAGAGAGAGGGACTATGTGTGCGTGAGAGAGAGGGACTATGTGTGCGTGAGAGAGAGGGACTATGTGTGTGAGAGAGAGGGACAATGTGTGCATGAGAGAGAGGGACAATGTGCGTGAGAGAGAGGGACGATGTGTGCGTGAGAGAGAGGGACTATGTGAGTGTGAGAGAGAGGGACTATGTGTGTGTGAGAGAGAGCTACTATGTGTGTGTGAGATAGAGGGACTATGTGAGCGTGAGAGAGAGGGACGATGTGTGTGAGAGATAGAGGGACTATGTGATCGTGAGAGAGAGGGACGATGTGAGCGTGAGACAGAGGGACTATGTGTGTGTGAGAGAGAGGGACTTTGTGTGTGTGAGATAGAGGAACTGTGTGTGTGTGAGAGAGAGGGACTATGTGAGCGTGAGAGAGAGGGACTATGTGTACGTGAGAGAGAGGGACTATGTGAGTGTGAGTGAGAGGGACGATGTGTGTGTGAGAGAGGGACGATGTGTGCGTGAGACAGAGGGACTATTGAGTGTGAGAGAGAGGGACTATGTGAGCGTGAGAGAGAGGGACTATGTGTGAGTGTGAGAGAGAGGGACTATGTGAGTGTGAGAGAGAGGGACTATGTGTGCGTGAGAGAGAGGGACTATGTGAGTGTGAGAGAGAGGGACGATGTGTGTGAGAGAGAGGGACTATGTGTGCATGAGAGAGAGGGACTATGTGTGCGTGAGAGAGAGGAACTATGTGTGCGTGAGAGAGAGGGACTATGTGAGTGTGAGAGAGAGGGACGATGTGTGTGAGATAGAGGGACTATGTGAGCGTGAGAGAGAGGGACGATGTGTGCGTGAGAGAGAGGGACGATGTGTGTGTGAGAGAGAGCTACTATGTGTGTGAGATAGAGGGACTATGTGAGCGTGAGAGAGAGGGACGATGAGTGTGTGAGAGAGAGGGACTATGTGAGCGTGAGAGAGAAGGACGATGTGTGTGTGAGAGAGAGAGGGACAATGTGTGTGAGAGAGAGGGACGATGTGTGCGTGAGAGAGAGGGACTATGTGATTGTGAGAGAGAGGGACTATGTGTGCGTGAGAGAGAGGGACTATGTGTGTGTGAGATAGAGGGACTGTGTGCGTGAGAGAGAGGGACGATGTGTGTGTGAGAGAGAGGGACTATGTGTGTGTGAGACAGAGGGACTATGTGTGTGTGAGAGAGAGGGACGATGTGTGTGTGAGATAGAGGGACTGTGTGTGTGAGAGAGAGGGACTAAGTGTGTGAGAGAGAGGGACGATGTGAGCGTGAGAGTGAGGGACTGTGTGTGTGAGAGAGAGGGACGATGTGTGCGTGAGAGAGAGGGACTATGTGAGTGTGAGCGAGAGGGACTATGTGCGTGAGAGAGAGATGGACGATGTGTGCGTGAGAGAGAGGGACTGTGTGTGTGTGAGAGAGAGGGACTATGTGAGCGTGAGAGAGCGGGACTATGTGTGTGTGAGAGAGAGGGACTATTTGAGCGTGAGAGAGAGGGATGATGTGAGCGTGAGAGAGCGGAACTATGTGTGCGTGAGAGAGAGGGACTATGTGAGCGTGAGAGAGAGGGACTATGTGTGTGTGTGATAGAGGGACTATGTGAGCGTGAGAGAGAGGGACGATGTGTGTGAGAGAGAGGGACTATGTGAGCGTGAGAGAGAGGGATGATGTGAGCGTGAGAGAACGGGACTATGTGTGTGTGAGAGAGAGGGAGTATGTGAGCGTGAGAGAGAGGGATGATGTGAGCGTGAGAGAGCGGGACTATGTGTGTGTGAGAGAGAGGGACCATGTGAGCGTGGGAGAGAGGGATGATGTGAGCGTGAGAGAGCGGGACTATGTGTGTGTGAGAGAGAGGGACTATGTGAGCGTGAGAGAGAGGGACTATGTGAGCGTGAGAGGAGCGGGACTATGTGTGTGTGAGAGAGAGGGAGGATGTGAGCGTGAGAGAGAGGGACTATGTGAGTGTGAGAGAGAGGGACTATGTGTGCGTGAGAGAGAGGGACTATGTGAGTGTGAGAGTGAGGGACGATGTGTGTGAGAGAGAGGGACGATGTGTGTGAGCGAGAGAGACGATGTGTGTGAGAGAGAGGGACTATGTGTGCATGAGGGAGAGGGACTATGTGTGCGTGAGAGAGAGGAACTATGTGTGCGTGAGAGAGAGGGACTATGTGAGTGTGAGAGAGAGGGACGATGTGTGTGAGAGAGAGGGACGATGTGTGTGTGAGAGAGAGGGACTATGTGTGTGTGAGAGAGAGGGACTATGTGAGCGTGAGAGAGAGGGACGATGTGTGTGTGAGATAGAGGGACTATGTGAGCGTGAGAGAGAAGGACGATGTGTGTGTGAGAGAGAGAGGGACAATGTGCGTGAGAGAGAGGGACGATGTGTGTGTGAGAGAGAGGGACTATGTGTCTGAGAGAGAGGGATGATATGTGCGTGAGAGAGAGGGACTATGTGAGCGTGAGAGAGAGGGACTATGTGAGTGTGAGAGAGAGGGTCGATGTGAGTGTGAGAGAGAGGGATGATGTGAGTGTGAGAGAGAGAGGGACAATGTGCGTGAGAGAGAGGGACTGTGTGTGTGTGAGAGAGAGGGACTATGTGAGTGTGAGAGAGAGGGACTATGGGAGCGTGAGAGAGAGGGACTGTGTGTGCGTGAGAGAGAGGGACTATGTGTGTGTGAGAGAGAGGGATGATGTGAGCCTGAGAGAGCGGAACTATGTGTGCTTGACAGAGAGGGACTATGTGAGTGTGAGAGTGAGGGACGATGTGTGTGAGAGAGAGGGACGATGTGTGTGAGCGAGAGGGACGATGTGTGTGAGAGAGGAGGATGATATGAGTGTGAGAGAGAGGGACGATGTGTGTGTGAAAGAGAGGGACTATGTGAGCGTGAGAGAGACGGACGATGTGAGCGTGAGAGAGAGGGACGATGTGAGCGTGAGTGAGAGGGACGATGTGAGTGTGGGAGAGAGGGACGATGTGAGCGTGAGAGAGAGGGACTATGTGTGTGAGAGAGAGGGACGATGTGTGTGAGCGAGAGGGACAATGTGCGTGAGAGAGAGATGGACGATGTGAGTGTGAGAGAGAGGGACGATGTGAGTGTGAGAGAGAGAGACGATGTGAGTGTGAGAGAGAGGGACGATGTGAGCGTGAGAGAGACGGACGATGTGAGCGTGAGAGAGGAGGACGAAGTGAGTGTGAGAGAGGAGGATGATGTGAGCATGAGAGAGAGGGATGACGTGAGTGTGAGTGAGAGGGACTATGTGAGCGTGAGAGAGGAGGACGATGTGAGTGTGATAGAGAGGGACGATGTGTGCGTGAAAGAGAGGGACTATGTGAGCGTGAGAGAGAGGGATGATGTGAGCGTGAGAGAGCGGGTCTATGTATGTGTGAGAGAGAGGGACTAAGTGAGCGTGAGAGAGAGGGATGATGTGAGCGTGAGAGAGCGGGACTATGTGTGTGTGAGAGAGAGGGACTATGTGAGCGTGAGAGAGAGGGATGATGTGAGCGTGAGAGAGCGGGACTATGTGTGAGAGAGAGGGACTATGTGAGCGTGAGAGAGAGGGATGATGTGAGCGTGAGAGCGGGACTATGTGTGTGTGAGAGAGAGGGACTATGTGAGCGTGAGAGAGAGGGACTATGTGAGCGTGAGAGAGCGGGACTATGTGTGTGTGAGAGAGAGGGACGATGTGATGCGTGAGAGAGAGGGACTATGTGAGTGTGAGAGAGAGGGACTATGTGTGCGTGAGAGAGAAGGACTATATGAGTGTGAGAGTGAGGGACGATGTGTGTGAGAGAGAGGGACGATGTGTGTGAGTGAGAGAGACGATGTTTGTGAGAGAGGAGGATGATATTAGTGTGAGAGAGAGGGACGATGTGTGTGTGAGAGAGAGGGACTATGTGAGTGTGAGAGAGAGGGACTATGTGTGTGTGAAAGAGAGGGACTATGTGAGCGTGAGAGAGACGGACGATGTGAGCGTGAGAGAGAGGGACGATGTGAGCGTGAGTGAGAGGGACGATGTGAGTGTGGGAGAGAGGGACGATGTGAGCGTGAGAGCGAGGGACTATGTGTGTGCGAGAGAGGGACGATGTGTGTGAGCGAGAGGGACAATGTGCGTGAGAGAGAGATGGACGATGTGAGTGTGAGAGAGAGGGACGATGTGAGCGTGAGTGAGAGGGACGATGTGAGTGTGGGAGAGAGGGACGATGTGAGCTTGAGAGAGAGGGACTATGAGTGTGAGAGAGAGGGACGATGTGTGTGAGCAAGACGGACAATGTGCGTGAGAGAGAGATGGACGATGTGAGTGTGAGAGAGAGGGACGATGTGAGTGTGAGAGAGAGGGACGATGTGAGTGTGAGAGAGAGAGACGATGTGAGTGTGAGAGAGAGGGACGATGTGAGCGTGAGAGAGAAGGACGATGTGAGCGTGAGAGAGGAGGACGATGTGAGGGTGAGAGAGGAGGATGATGTGAGTGTGAGAGAGAGGGTGACGTGAGCGTGAGAGAGAGGGACTATGTGAGCTTGAGAGAGGAGGATGATGTGAGTGTGATAGAGAGGGACGATGTGTGCGTGAAAGAGAGGGACTATGTGAGTGGGAGAGAGAGGGACTATGTGAGTCTGAGAGAGAGGGACTATGTGTGAGTGTGAGAGAGAGGGACTATGTGAGTGTGAGAGAGAGGGACGATGTGTGTGTGAGAGAGAGGGACGATGTGTGTGTGAGAGAGATGGACGATGTGTGCGTGAGAGAGAGGGACTATGTGAGTATGAGAGAGAGGGACAATGTGTGTGTGAGTGAGAGGGACTATGTGCGTGAGAGAGAGATGGACGATGTGTGCGTGAGAGAGAGGGACTGTGTGTGTGTGAGAGAGAGGGACTATGTGAGCGTGAGAGAGCGGGACTATGTGTGTGTGAGAGAGAGGGACTATGTGAGCGTGAGAGAGAGGGATGATGTGAGCGTGAGAGAGCGGAACTATGTGTGCGTGAGAGAGAGGGACTATGTGAGCGTGAGAGAGAGGGACTATGTGTGTGTGAGATAGAGGGACTATGTGAGCGTGACAGAGAGGGACAATGTGTGTGAGAGAGAGGGACTATGTGAGCGTGAGAGAGAGGGATGATGTGAGCGTGAGAGAGCGGGACTATGTGTGTGTGAGAGAGAGGGACTATGTGAGCGTGAGAGAGAGGGATGATGTGAGCGTGAGAGAGCGGGACTATGTGTGTGTGAGAGAGAGGGACTATGTGAGCGTGAGAGAGAGGGATGATGTGAGCGTGAGAGAGCGGGACTATGTGTGTGTGAGAGAGAGGGACTATGTGAGCGTGAGAGAGCGGGACTATGTGTGTGTGAGAGAGAGGGACTATGTGTGTGTGAGAGAGAGGGACTATGTGAGTGTGAGAGTGAGGGACGATGTGTGTGAGAGAGAGGGACGATGTGTGTGAGCGAGAGGGACGATGTGTGTGAGAGAGGAGGATGATATGAGTGTGAGAGAGAGGGACGATATGTGTGTGAAAGAGAGGGACTATGTGAGCGTGAGAGAGACGGACGATGTGAGCGTGAGAGAGAGGGACGATGTGAGCGTGAGTGAGAGGGACGATGTGAGTGTGGGAGAGAGGGACGATGTGAGCGTGAGAGAGAGGGACTATGTGTGTGAGAGAGAGGGACGATGTGTGTGAGCGAGAGGGACAATGTGCGTGAGAGAGAGATGGACGATGTGAGTGTGAGAGAGAGGGACGATGTGAGTGTGAGAGAGAGAGACGATGTGAGTGTGAGAGAGAGGGACGATGTGAGCGTGAGAGAGACGGACGATGTGAGCGTGAGAGAGGAGGATGAAGTGAGTGTGAGAGAGGAGGATGATGTGAGCATGAGAGAGAGGGATGACGTGAGCGTGAGAGAGAGGGACTATGTGAGCGTGAGAGAGGAGGACGATGTGAGTGTGATAGAGAGGGACGATGTGTGCGTGAAAGAGAGGGACTATGTGAGCGTGAGAGAGAGGGATGATGTGAGCGTGAGAGAGAGGGACGATGTGTGTGAGAGAGAGGGACTATGTGAGCGTGAGAGAGAGGGATGATGTGAGCGTGAGAGAACGGGACTATGTCTGTGTGAGAGAGAGGGACTATGTGAGCATGAGAGAGAGGGATGATGTGAGCGTGAGAGAGCGGGACTATGTGTGTGTGAGAGAGAGGGACTATATGAGCGTGAGAGAGAAGGACTATGTGAGCGTGAGAGAGCGGGACTATGTGTGTGTGAGAGAGAGGGACGATGTGATGCGTGAGAGAGAGGGACTATGTGAGTGTGAGAGAGAGGGACTATGTGTGCGTGAGAGAGAGGGACTATGTGAGTGTGAGAGTGAGGGACGATGTGTGTGAGAGAGAGGGACGATGTGTGTGAGTGAGAGAGACGATGTGTGTGAGAGAGGAGGATGATATGAGTGTGAGCGAGAGGGACGATGTGTGTGTGAGAGAGAGGGACTATGTGAGTGTGAGAGAGAGGGACTATGTGTGTGTGAAAGAGAGGGACTATGTGAGCGTGAGAGAGACGGACGATGTGAGCGTGAGAGAGAGGGACGATGTGAGCGTGAGTGAGAGGGACGATGTGAGTGTGGGAGAGAGGGACGATGTGAGCGTGAGAGCGAGGGACTATGTGTGTGAGAGAGAGGGACGATGTGTGTGAGCGAGAGGGACAATGTGCGTGAGAGAGAGATGGACGATGTGAGTGTGAGAGAGAGGGACGATGTGAGTGTGAGAGAGAGAGACGATGTGAGTGTGAGAGAGAGGGACGATGTGAGCGTGAGAGAGAAGGACGATGTGAGCGTGAGAGAGGAGGACGATGTGAGTGTGAGAGAGGAGGATGATGTGAGCGTGAGAGAGAGGGATGACGTGAGTGTGAGTGAGAGGGACTATTTTAGCGTGAGAGAGGAGGACGATGTGAGTGTGATAGAGAGGGACGATGTGTGCGTGAAAGAGAGGGACTATGTGAGTGTGAGAGAGAGGGACTATGTGAGTCTGAGAGAGGGGGACTATGTGTGAGTGTGAGAGAGAGGGACTATATGAGCGTGAGAGAGGAGGACGATGTGAGTGTGATAGAGAGGGACGATGTGTGTGTGAGAGAGAGGGACGATGTGTGTGTGAGAGAGAGGGACAATGTGTGCGTGAGAGAGAGGGACTATGTGAGTATGAGAGAGAGGGACAATGTGTGTGTGAGTGAGAGGGACTATGTGCGTGAGAGAGAGATGGACAATGTGTGCGTGAGAGAGAGGGACTATGTGTATGCGAGAGAGAGGGACTATGTGAGCGTGAGAGAGAGGGACTATGTGTGTGTGAGAGAGAGGGACTATGTGAGCCTGAGAGAGAGGGACTATGTGTGTGTGAGAGAGAGGGACTATGTGTGTGTGAGATAGAGGGACTATGTGAGCGTGAGAGAGAGGGACGATGTGAGCGTGAGAGAGAGGGACTATGTGAGCGTGAGAGAGAGGGATGATGTGAGCGTGAGAGAGAGGGACGATGTGTGTGAGAGTGAGGGACTATGTGAGCGTGAGAGAGAGGGATGATGTGAGCATGAGAGAACGGGACTATGTCTGTGTGAGAGAGAGGGACTATGTGAGCGTGAGAGAGAGGGATGATGTGAGCGTGAGAGAGCGGGACTATGTGTGTGTGAGAGAGAGGGACTATGTGAGCGTGAGAGAGAAGGACTATGTGAGCGTGAGAGAGCGGGACTATGTGTGTGTGAGAGAGAGGGACGATGTGATGCGTGAGAGAGAGGGACTATGTGAGTGTGAGAGAGAGGGACTATGTGTGCGTGAGAGAGAGGGACTATGTGAGTGTGAGAGTGAGGGACGATGTGTGTGAGAGAGAGGGACGATGTGTGTGAGTGAGAGAGACGATGTGTGTGAGAGAGGAGGATGATATGAGTGTGAGAGAGAGGGACGATGTGTGTGTGAGAGAGAGGGACTATGTGAGTGTGAGAGAGAGGGACTGTGTGTGTGTGAAAGAGAGGGACTATGTGAGCGTGAGAGAGACGGACGATGTGAGCGTGAGAGAGAGGGACGATGTGAGCGTGAGTGAGAGGGACGATGTGAGTGTGGGAGAGAGGGACGATGTGAGCGTGAGAGCGAGGGACTATGTGTGCGAGAGAGGGACGATGTGTGTGAGCGAGAGGGACAATGTGCGTGAGAGAGACGGACGATGTGAGTGTGAGAGAGAGGGACGATGTGAGCGTGAGTGAGAGGGACGATGTGAGTGTGGGAGAGAGGGACGATGTGAGCGTGAGAGAGAGGGACTATGTGTGTGAGAGAGAGGGACGATGTGTGTGAGCGAGAGGGACAATGTGCGTGAGAGAGAGATGGACGATGTGAGTGTGAGAGAGAGGGACGATGAGAGTGTGAGAGAGAGAGACGATGTGAGTGTGAGAGAGAGGGACGATGTGAGCGTGAGAGAGAAGGACGATGTGAGCGTGAGAGAGGAGGACGATGTGAGTGCGAGAGAGGAGGATGATGTGAGCGTGAGAGAGAGGGATGACGTGAGCGTGAGAGAGAGGGACTATGTGAGCGTGAGAGAGGAGGACGATGTGAGTGTGATAGAGAGGGACGATGTGTGCGTGAAAGAGAGGGACTATGTGAGTGTGAGAGAGAGGGACTATGTGAGTCTGAGAGAGAGGGACTATGTGTGAGTGTGAGAGAGAGGGACTATGTGAGCGTGAGAGAGGAGGACGATGTGAGTGTGATAGAGAGGGACGATGTGTGCGTGAAAGAGAGGGACGATGTGTGTGTGAGAGAGAGGGACGATGTGTGTGTGAGAGAGAGGGACGATGTGTGCGTGAGAGAGAGGGACTATGTGAGTATGAGAGAGAGGGACAATGTGTGTGTGAGTGAGAGGGACTATGTGCGTGAGAGAGAGATGGACAATGTGTGCGTGAGAGAGAGGGACTATGTGTATGCGAGAGAGAGGGACTATGTGAGCGTGAGAGAGAGGGACTATGTGTGTGTGAGAGAGAGGGACTATGTGAGCCTGAGAGAGAGGGACTATGTGTGTGTGAGAGAGAGGGACTATGTGTGTGTGAGATAGAGGCACTATGTGAGCGTGAGAGAGAGGGACGATGTGAGCGTGAGAGAGAGGGACTATGTGAGCGTGAGAGAGAGGGACGATGTGAGTGTGAAGGAGAGGGACGATGTGTGCGTGAGAGAGAGGGACTATGTGAGTGTGAGAGAGAGAGGGACAATGGGAGCGTGAGAGAGCGGGACTATGTGTGTGTGAGAGAGAGGGACTATGTGTGTGTGAGAGAGAGGGACTATGTGTGTGTGAGAGAGAGGGACGATGTGTGTGTGAGAGAGAGGGACGATGTGTGTGTTTGAGAGAGGGACGATGTGTGTGTGAGAGAGAGGGACTATGTGAGCGTGAGAGAGAGGGACTATGTGTGCGTGAGAGAGAGGTCCTATGTGTGTGTGAGAGAGAGGGACTATGTGTGTGTGAGAGAGAGGGACTATGTGTGTGTGAGAGAGAGGGACTATGTGTGTGTGAGAGAGAGGGACGATGTGAGTGTGAGAGAGAGGGACTATGTAAGCGTGAGAGAGAGGGACGATGTGTGTGTGAGAGAGAGGTACTATGTGAGTGTGAGAGAGTGGGACTATGTGAGCGTGAGAGAGAGGGACGATGTGATCGTGAGAGAGAGGGACTATGTGAGTGTGAGAGTGAGGGACTATGTGTGTGTGAGAGAGAGGGACTATGTGTGTGTGAGAGAGAGGGATTTTGTGTGTGTGAGATAGAGGGACTATGTGAGCGTGAGAGAGAGGGACTATGTGTGTGTGAGAGAGAGGGACTATGTGAGCCTGAGAGAGAGGGACTATGTGTGTGTGAGAGAGAGGGACTATGTGTGTGTGAGATAGAGGGACTATGTGAGCGTGAGAGAGAGGGACGATGTGAGCGTGAGAGAGAGGGACTATGTGAGCGTGAGAGAGAGGGATGATGTGAGCGTGAGAGAGAGGGACGATGTGTGTGAGAGAGAGGGACTATGTGAGCGTGAGAGAGAGGGATGATGTGAGCGTGAGAGAACGGGACTATGTCTGTGTGAGAGAGAGGGACTATGTGAGCGTGAGAGAGAGGGATGATGTGAGCGTGAGAGAGCGGAACTATGTGTGTGTGAGAGAGAGGGACTATGTGAGCGTGAGAGAGAAGGACTATGTGAGCGTGAGAGAGCGGGACTATGTGTGTGTGAGAGAGAGGGACGATGTGATGCGTGAGAGAGAGGGACGATGTGAGTGTGAGAGAGAGGGACTATGTGTGCGTGAGAGAGAGGGACTATGTGAGTGTGAGAGTGAGGGACGATATGTGTGAGAGAGAGGGACGATGTGTGTGAGTGAGAGAGACGATGTGTGTGAGAGAGGACGATGATATGAGTGTGAGAGAGAGGGACGATGTGTGTGTGAGAGAGAGGGACTATGTGAGTGTGAGAGAGAGGGACTATGTGTGTGTGAAAGAGAGGGACTATGTGAGCGTGAGAGAGACGGACGATGTGAGCGTGAGAGAGAGGGACGATGTGAGCGTGAGTGAGAGGGACGATGTGAGTGTGGGAGAGATGGACGATGTGAGCGTGAGAGCGAGGGACTATGTGTGCGAGAGAGGGACGATGTGTGTGAGCGAGAGGGACAATGTGCGTGAGAGAGAGATGGACGATGTGAGTGTGAGAGAGAGGGACGATGTGAGCGTGAGTGAGAGGGACGATGTGAGTGTGGGAGAGAGGGACGATGTGAGCGTGAGAGAGAGGGACTATGTGTGTGAGAGAGAGGGACGATGTGTGTGAGCAAGAGGGACAATGTGCGTGAGAGAGAGATGGACGATGTGAGTGTGAGAGAGAGGGACGATGTGAGTGTGAGAGAGAGAGACGATGTGAGTGTGAGAGAGAGGGACGATGTGAGCGTGAGAGAGAAGGACGATGTGAGCGTGAGAGAGGAGGACGATGTGAGTGTGAGAGAGGAGGATGATGTGAGCGTGAGAGAGAGGGATGACGTGAGCGTGAGAGAGAGGGACTATTTTAGCGTGAGAGAGGAGGACGATGTGAGTGTGATAGAGAGGGACGATGTGTGCGTGAAAGAGAGGGACTATGTGAGTGTGAGAGAGAGGGACTATGTGAGTCTGAGAGAGGGGGACTATGTGTGAGTGTGTGAGAGAGGGACTATATGAGCGTGAGAGAGGAGGACGATGTGAGTGTGAAAGAGAGGGACGATGTGTGTGTGAGAGAGAGGGACGATGTGTGTGTGAGAGAGAGGGACAATGTGTGCGTGGGAGAGAGGGACTATGTGAGTATGAGAGAGAGGGACAATGTGTGTGTGAGTGAGAGGGACTATGTGCGTGAGAGAGAGATGGACAATGTGTGCGTGAGAGAGAGGGACTATGTGTATGCGAGAGAGAGGGACTATGTGAGCGTGAGAGAGAGGGACTATGTGTGTGTGAGAGAGAGGGACTATGTGAGCCTGAGAGAGAGGGACTATGTGTGTGTGAGAGAGAGGGACTATGTGTGTGTGAGATAGAGGGACTATGTGAGCGTGAGAGAGAGGGACGATGTGAGCGTGAGAGAGAGGGACTATGTGAGCGTGAGAGAGAGGGATGATGTGAGCGTGAGAGAGAGGGACGATGTGTGTGAGAGAGAGGGACTATGTGAGCGTGAGAGAGAGGGATGATGTGAGCGTGAGAGAACGGGACTATGTCTGTGTGAGAGAGAGGGACTATGTGAGCGTGAGAGAGAGGGATGATGTGAGCGTGAGAGAGCGGGACTATGTGTGTGTGAGAGAGAGGGACTATGTGAGCGTGAGAGAGAGGGATGATGTGAGCGTGAGAGAGCGGGACTATGTGTGTGTGAGAGAGAGGGACGATGTGATGCGTGAGAGAGAGGGACTATGTGAGTGTGAAAGAGAGGGACTATGTGTGCGTGAGAGAGAGGGACTATGTGAGTGTGAGAGTGAGGGACGATGTGTGTGAGAGAGAGGGACGATGTGTGTGAGTGAGAGAGACGATGTGTGTGAGAGAGGAGGATGATATGAGTGTGAGAGAGAGGGACGATGTGTGTGTGAGAGAGAGGGACTATGTGAGTGTGAGAGAGAGGGACTATGTGTGTGTGAAAGAGAGGGACTATGTGAGCGTGAGAGAGACGGACGATGTGAGCGTGAGAGAGAGGGACGATGTGAGCGTGAGTGAGAGGGACGATGTGAGTGTGGGAGAGAGGGACGATGTGAGCGTGAGAGCGAGGGACTATGTGTGCGAGAGAGGGACGATGTGTGTGAGCGAGAGGGACAATGTGCGTGAGAGAGAGATGGACGATGTGAGTGTGGGAGAGAGGGACGATGTGAGCGTGAGAGAGAGGGACTATGTGTGTGAGAGAGAGGGACGATGTGTGTGAGCGAGAGGGACAATGTGCGTGAGAGAGAGATGGACGATGTGAGTGTGAGAGAGAGGGACGATGTGAGTGTGAGAGAGAGAGACGATGTGAGTGTGAGAGAGAGGGACGATGTGAGCGTGAGAGAGAAGGACGATGTGAGCGTGAGAGAGGAGGACGATGTGAGTGCGAGAGAGGAGGATGATGTGAGCGTGAGAGAGAGGGATGACGTGAGCGTGAGAGAGAGGGACTATGTGAGCGTGAGAGAGGAGGACGATGTGAGTGTGATAGAGAGGGACGATGTGTGCGTGAAAGAGAGGGACTATGTGAGTGTGAGAGAGAGGGACTATGTGAGTGTGAGAGAGAGGGACTATGTGAGTCTGAGAGAGAGGGACTATGTGAGCGTGAGAGAGGAGGACGATGTGAGTGTGATAGAGAGGGACGATGTGTGCGTGAAAGAGAGGGACGATGTGTGTGTGAGAGAGAGGGACGATGTGTGTGTGAGAGAGAGGGACGATGTGTGCGTGAGAGAGAGGGACTATGTGAGTATGAGAGAGAGGGACAATGTGTGTGTGAGTGAGAGGGACTATGTGCGTGAGAGAGAGATGGACAATGTGTGCGTGAGAGAGAGGGACTATGTGTATGCAAGAGAGAGGGACTATGTGAGCGTGAGAGAGAGGGACTATGTGTGTGTGAGAGAGAGGGACTATGTGAGCCTGAGAGAGAGGGACTATGTGTGTGTGAGAGAGAGGGACTATGTGTGTGTGAGATAGAGGCACTATGTGAGCGTGAGAGAGAGGGACGATGTGAGCGTGAGAGAGAGGGACTATGTGAGCGTGAGAGAGAGGGACTATGTGAGTGTGAGAGAGAGGGACGATGTGAGTGTGAAGGAGAGGGACGATGTGTGCGTGAGAGAGAGGGACTACGTGAGTGTGAGAGAGAGAGGGACAATGGGAGCGTGAGAGAGCGGGACTATGTGTGTGTGAGAGAGAGGGACTATGTGTGTGTGAGAGAGAGGGACGATGTGTGTGTGAGAGAGAGGGACGATGTGTGTGTGAGAGAGAGGGACGATGTGTGTGTGAGAGAGAGGGACTATGTGAGCGTGAGAGAGAGGGACTATGTGTGTGTGAGAGAGAGGTCCTATGTGTGTATGAGAGAGAGGGACTATGTGTGTGTGAGAGAGAGGGACTATGTGTGTGTGAGAGAGAGGGACTATGTGTGTGTGAGAGAGAGGGACGATGTGTGTGTGAGAGAGATGGACTATGTGAGCGTGAGAGAGAGGGACTATGTGTGTGTGAGAGAGAGGTACTATGTGAGTGTGAGAGAGAAGGACTATGTAAGCGTGAGAGAGAGGGACGATGTGTGTGTGAGAGAGAGGTACTATGTGAGTGTGAGAGAGAGGGACTATGTGAGCGTGAGAGAGAGGGACGATGTGATCGTGAGAGAGAGGGACAATGTGAGTGTGAGAGTGAGGGACTATGTGTGTGTGAGAGAGAGGGACTATGTGTGTGTGAGAGAGAGGGATTTTGTGTGTGTGAGATAGAGGGACTATGTGAGCGTGAGAGAGAGGGACTATGTGAGCGTGAGAGAGAGGGATGATGTGAGTGTGAGAGAGAGGGACAATGTGTGTGAGAGAGAGGGACGATGTGTGCGTGAGAGAGAGCGACTATGTGAGTGTGAGAGAGAGAGGGACAATGTGCGTGAGAGAGATGGACTATGTGAGCGTGAGAGAGAGATGGACGATGTGTGCGTGAGAGAGAGGGACTGTGTGTGTGTGAGCGAGAGGGACTATGTGAGCGTGAGAGAGCGGGACTATGTGTGTGTGAGAGAGAGGGACTATGTGTGCGTGAGAGAGAGGGATGATGTGAGCGTGAGAGAGCGGAACTATGTGTGCGTGAGGGAGAGGGACTATGTGAGCGTGAGAGAGAGGGACTATGTGTGTGTGAGATAGAGGGACTATGTGAGCGTGAGAGAGAGGGACGATGTGTGTGAGAGAGAGGGACTATGTGAGCGTGAGAGAGAGGGATGATGTGAGCATGAGAGAGCGGGACTATGTTTGTGTGAGAGAGAGGGACTATGTGCGCGTGAGAGAGAGGGATGATGTGAGCGTGAGAGAGCGGGACTATGTGTGTGTGAGAGAGAGGGACTATGTGAGCGTGAGAGAGAGGGATGATGTGAGCGTGAGAGAGCGGGACTATGTGTGTGTGAGAGAGAGGGACTATGTGAGCGTGAGAGAACGGGACTATGTGTGTGTGAGAGAGAGGGACTATGTGAGCGTGAGAGAGAGGGATGATGTGAGCGTGAGAGAGCGGGACTATGTGTGTGTGAGAGAGAGGGACTTTGTGAGCGTGAGAGAGCGGGACCATGTGTGTGTGAGAGAGAGGGACTATGTGAGCGTGAGAGAGAGGGACTATGTGAGTGTGAGAAAGAGGGACTATGTGTGCGTGAGAGAGAGGGACTATGTGAGTGTGAGAGTGAGGGACGATGTGTGTGAGAGAGAGGGACGATGTGTGTGAGCGAGAGGGACGATGTGTGTGAGAGAGGAGGATGATATGAGTGTGAGAGAGAGGGACGATGTGTGTGTGAAAGAGAGGGACTATGTGAGCGTGAGAGAGACGGACGATGTGAGCGTGAGAGAGAGGGACGATGTGAGCGTGAGTGAGAGGGACGATGTGAGTGTGGGAGAGAGGGACGATGTGAGCGTGAGAGAGAGGGACTATGTGTGTGAGAGAGAGGGACGATGTGTGTGAGCGAGAGGGACAATGTGCGTGAGAGAGAGATGGACGATGTGAGTGTGAGAGAGAGGGACGATGTGAGTGTGAGAGAGAGAGACGATGTGAGTGTGAGAGAGAGGGACGATGTGAGCGTGAGAGAGACGGACGATGTGAGCGTGAGAGAGGAGGACGAAGTGAATGTGAGAGAGGAGGATGATGTGAGCATGAGAGAGAGGGATGACGTGAGCGTGAGAGAGAGGGACTATGTGAGCGTGAGAGAGGAGGACGATGTGAGTGTGATAGAGAGGGACGATGTGTGCGTGAAAGAGAGGGACTATGTGAGCGTGAGAGAGAGGGATGATGTGAGCGTGAGAGAGAGGGACGATGTGTGTGAGAGAGAGGGACTATGTGAGCGTGAGAGAGAGGGATGATGTGAGCGTGAGAGAGCGGGACTATGTCTGTGTGAGAGAGAGGGACTATGTGAGCGTGAGAGAACGGGACTATGTGTGTGTGAGAGAGAGGGACTATGTGAGCGTGAGAGAGAGGGATGATGTGTGTGTGAGAGAGAGGGACTATGTGAGCGTGAGAGAGAAGGACTATGTGAGCGTGAGAGAGCGGGACTATGTGTGTGTGAGAGAGAGGGACGATGTGATGCGTGAGAGAGAGGGACTATGTGAGTGTGAGAGAGAGGGACTATGTGTGCGTGAGAGAGAGGGACTATGTGAGTGTGAGAGTGAGGGACGATGTGTGTGAGAGAGAGGGACGATGTGTGTGAGTGAGAGAGACGATGTGTGTGAGAGAGGAGGATGATATGAGTGTGAGAGAGAGGGACGATGTGTGTGTGAGAGAGAGGGACTATGTGAGTGTGAGAGAGAGGGACTATGTGTGTGTGAAAGAGAGGGACTATGTGAGCGTGAGAGAGACGGACGATGTGAGCGTGAGAGAGAGGGACGATGTGAGCGTGAGTGAGAGGGACGATGTGAGTGTGGGAGAGAGGGACGATGTGAGCGTGAGAGCGAGGGACTATGTGTGCGAGAGAGGGACGATGTGTGTGAGCGAGAGGGACAATGTGCGTGAGAGAGAGATGGACGATGTGAGTGTGAGAGAGAGGGACGATGTGAGCGTGAGTGAGAGGGACGATGTGAGTGTGGGAGAGAGGGACGATGTGAGCGTGAGAGAGAGGGACTATGTGTGTGAGAGAGAGGGACGATGTGTGTGAGCGAGAGGGACAATGTGCGTGAGAGAGAGATGGACGATGTGTGTGTGAGAGAGAGGGACGATGTGAGTGTGAGAGAGAGAGACGATGTGAGCGTGAGAGAGAAGGACGATGTGAGCGTGAGAGAGGAGGACGATGTGAGTGTGAGAGAGGAGGATGATGTGAGCGTGAGAGAGAGGGATGACGTGAGCGTGAGAGAGAGGGACTATGTGAGCGTGAGAGAGGAGGACGATGTGAGTGTGATAGAGAGGGACGATGTGTGCGTGAAAGAGAGGGACTATGTGAGTGTGAGAGAGAGGGACTATGTGAGTGTGAGAGAGAGGGACTATGTGAGTGTGAGAGAGAGGGACTATGTGTGAGTGTGAGAGAGAGGGACTATGTGAGCGTGAGAGAGGAGGACGATGTGAGTGTGATAGAGAGGGACGATGTGTGCGTGAAAGAGAGGGACGATGTGTGTGTGAGAGAGAGGGACGATGTGTGTGTGAGAGAGAGGGACGATGTGTGCGTGAGAGAGAGGGACTATGTGAGTATGAGAGAGAGGGACAATGTGTGTGTGAGTGAGAGGGACTATGTGCGTGAGAGAGAGATGGACAATGTGTGCGTGAGAGAGAGGGACTATGTGTATGCGAGAGAGAGGGACTATGTGAGCGTGAGAGAGAGGGACTATGTGTGTGTGAGAGAGAGGGACTATGTGAGCCTGAGAGAGAGGGACTATGTGTGTGTGAGAGAGAGGGACTATGTGTGTGTGAGATAGAGGCACTATGTGAACGTGAGAGAGAGGGACGTTGTGAGCGTGAGAGAGAGGGACTATGTGAGCGTGAGAGAGAGGGACTATGTGAGTGTGAGAGAGAGGGACGATGTGAGTGTGAAGGAGAGGGACGATGTGTGCGTGAGAGAGAGGGACTATGTGAGTGTGAGAGAGAGAGGGACAATGGGAGCGTGAGAGAGCGGGACTATGTGTGTGTGAGAGAGAGGGACTATGTGTGTGTGAGAGAGAGGGACTATGTGTGTGTGAGAGAGAGGGATTATGTGTGTGTGAGAGAGAGGGACGATGTGTGTGTGAGAGAGAGGGACGATGTGTGTGTGAGAGAGAGGGACGATGTGTGTGTGAGAGAGAGGGACTATGTGAGCGTGAGAGAGAGGGACTATGTGTGTGTGAGAGAGAGGTACTATGTGTGTGTGAGAGAGAGGGACTATGTGTGTGTGAGAGAGAGGGACTATGTGTGTGTGAGAGAGAGGGACGATGTGTGTGTGAGAGAGAGGGACGATGTGTGTGTGAGAGAGATGGACTATGTGAGCGTGAGAGAGAGGGACTATGTGTGTGTGAGAGAGAGGTACTATGTGAGTGTGAGAGAGAGGGACTATGTGAGCGTGAGAGAGAGGGACGATGTGTGTGTGAGAGAGAGGTACGATGTGAGTGTGAGAGAGAGGGACTATGTGAGCGTGAGAGAGAGGGACGATGTGATCGTGAGAGAGAGGGACTATGTGAGTGTGAGAGTGAGGGACTATGTGAGCGTGAGAGAGAGGGACTATGTGTGTGTGAGAGAGAGGTACTATGTGTGTGTGAGAGAGAGGGACTATGTGTGTGTGAGAGAGAGGGACTATGTGTGTGTGAGAGAGAGGGACGATGTGTGTGTGAGAGAGAGGGACGATGTGTGTGTGAGAGAGATGGACTATGTGAGCGTGAGAGAGAGGGACTATGTGTGTGTGAGAGAGAGGTACTATGTGAGTGTGAGAGAGAGGGACTATGTGAGCGTGAGAGAGAGGGACGATGTGTGTGTGAGAGAGAGGTACTATGTGAGTGTGAGAGAGAGGGACTATGTGAGCGTGAGAGAGAGGGACGATGTGATCGTGAGAGAGAGGGACTATGTGAGTGTGAGAGTGAGGGACTATGTGTGTGTGAGAGAGAGGGACTATGTGTGTGTGAGAGAGAGGGATTTTGTGTGTGTGAGATAGAGGGACTATGTGAGCGTGAGAGAGAGGGATGATGTGAGTGTGAGAGAGAGGGACAATGTGTGTGAGAGAGAGGGACGATGTGTGCGTGAGAGAGAGGGACTATGTGAGTGTGAGAGAGAGGGACAATGTGCGTGAGAGAGAGGGACTATGTGAGCGTGAGAGAGAGATGGACGATGTGTGCGTGAGAGAGAGGGACTGTGTGTGTGTGAGCGAGAGGGACTATGTGAGCGTGAGAGAGCGGGACTATGTGTGTGTGAGAGAGAGGGACTATGTGTGCGTGAGAGAGAGGGATGATGTGAGCGTGAGAGAGCGGAACTATGTGTGCGTGAGAGAGAGGGTCTATGTGAGCGTGAGAGAGAGGGACTATGTGTGTGTGAGATAGAGGGACTATGTGAGCGTGAGAGAGAGGGATGATGTGAGCGTGAGAGAGCGGAACTATGTGTGCGTGAGAGAGAGGGTCTATGTGAGCGTGAGAGAGAGGGACTATGTGTGTGTGAGATAGAGGGACTATGTGAGCGTGAGAGAGAGGGACGATGTGTGTGAGAGAGAGGGACTATGTGAGCGTGAGAGAGAGGGATGATGTGAGCATGAGAGAGCGGGACTATGTGTGTGTGAGAGAGAGGGACTATGTGCGCGTGAGAGAGAGGGATGATGTGAGCGTGAGAGAGCGGGACTATGTTTGTGTGAGAGAGAGGGACTATGTGAGCGTGAGAGAGAGGGATGATGTGAGCGTGAGAGAGCGGGACTATGTGTGTGTGAGAGAGAGGGACTATGTGAGCGAGAGAGCGGGACTATGTGTGTGTGAGAGAGAGGGACTATGTGAGCGTGAGAGAGAGGGACTATGTGAGTGTGAGAGAGAGGGACTATGTGTGTGTGAGAGAGAGGGACGATGTGAGTGTGGGAGAGAGGGACGATGTGAGCGTGAGAGAGAGGGACTATGTGTGTGAGAGAGAGGGACGATTTGTGTGAGCGAGAGGGAAAATGTGTGCGTGAGAGAGAGATGGACGATGTGAGTGTGAGAGAGAGGGACGATGTGAGTGTGAGAGAGAGAGACGATGTGAGTGTGAGAGAGAGGGACGATGTGTGTGTGAGAGAGAGGGACGATGTGTGGGAGCGAGAGGGACAATGTGCGTGAGAGAGAGATGGACGATGTGAGTGTGAGAGAGAGGGACGATGTGAGTGTGAGAGAGAGAGACGATGTGTGTGTGAAAGAGAGGGACTATGTGAGCGTGAGAGAGACGGACGATGTGAGCGTGAGAGAGAGGGACGATGTGAGCGTGAGTGAGAGGGACGATGTGAGTGTGGGAGAGAGGGACGATGTGAGCGTGAGAGAGAGGGACTATGTGTGTGAGAGAGAGGGACGATGTGTGTGAGCGAGAGGGACAAGGTGTGCGTGAGAGAGAGATGGACGATGTGAGTGTGAGAGAGAGGGACGATGTGAGTGTGAGAGAGAGAGACGATGTGAGTGTGAGAGAGAGGGACGATGTGTGTGTGAGAGAGAGGGACGATGTGTGGGAGCGAGAGGGACAATGTGCGTGAGAGAGAGATGGACGATGTGAGTGTGAGAGAGAGGGACGATGTGAGTGTGAGAGAGAGAGACGATGTGTGTGTGAGAGAGAGGGACGATGTGAGCGTGAGAGAGAAGGACGATGTGAGCGTGAGAGAGGAGGACGAAGTGAGTGTGAGAGAGGAGGATGATGTGAGCGTGAGAGAGAGGGATGACGTGAGCGTGAGAGAGAGGGACTATGTGAGCGTGAGAGAGAGGGACTATGTGAGTGTGAGAGTGAGGGACGATGTGTGTGAGAGAGAGGGACGATGTGTGTGAGCGAGAGGGACGATGTGTGTGAGAGAGGAGGATGATATGAGTGTGAGAGAGAGGGACGATGTGTGTGTGAAAGAGAGGGACTATGTGAGCGTGAGAGAGACGGACGATGTGAGCGTGAGAGAGAGGGATGATGTGAGCATGAGAGAGCGGGACTATGTGTGTGTGAGAGAGAGGGACTATGTGTGTGTGAGATAGAGGGACTATGTGAGCGTGAGAGAGAGGGACGATGTGAGCGTGAGAGAGAGAGACGATGTGAGTGTGAGAGAGATGGACGATGTGAGTGTGAGAGAGAGGGACGATGTGAGTGTGAGAGAGAGAGACGATGTGAGTGTGAGAGAGAGGGACGATGTGAGCGTGAGAGAGACGGACGATGTGAGCGTGAGAGAGGAGGACGAAGTGAGTGTGAGAGAGGAGGATGATGTGAGCATGAGAGAGAGGGATGACGTGAGCGTGAGAGAGAGGGACTATGTGAGCGTGAGAGAGAGGGATGATGTGAGCGTGAAAGAGAGGGACTATGTGAGCGTGAGAGAGAGGGATGATGTGAGCGTGAGAGAGAGGGACGATGTGTGTGAGAGAGAGGGACTATGTGAGCGTGAGAGAGAGGGATGATGTGAGCGTGAGAGAGCGGGACTATGTCTGTGTGAGAGAGAGGGACTATGTGAGCGTGAGAGAGAGGGATGATGTGAGCGTGAGAGAGCGGGACTATGTGTGTGTGAGAGAGAGGGACTATGTGAGCGTGAGAGAGAAGGACTATGTGAGCGTGAGAGAGCGGGACTATGTGTGTGTGAGAGAGAGGGACGATGTGATGCGTGAGAGAGAGGGACTATGTGAGTGTGAGAGAGAGGGACTATGTGTGCGTGAGAGAGAGGGACTATGTGAGTGTGAGAGTGAGGGACGATGTGTGTGAGAGAGAGGGACGATGTGTGTGAGTGAGAGAGACGATGTGTGTGAGAGAGGAGGATGATATGAGTGTGAGAGAGAGGGACGATGTGTGTGTGAGAGAGAGGGACTATGTGAGTGTGAGAGAGAGGGACTATGTGTGTGTGAAAGAGAGGGACTATGTGAGCGTGAGAGAGACGGACGATGTGAGCGTGAGAGAGAGGGACGATGTGAGCGTGAGTGAGAGGGACGATGTGAGTGTGGGAGAGAGGGACGATGTGAGCGTGAGAGCGAGGGACTATGTGTGCGAGAGAGGGACGATGTGTGTGAGCGAGAGGGACAATGTGCGTGAGAGAGAGAAGGACGATGTGAGTGTGAGACAGAGGGACGATGTGAGCGTGAGTGAGAGGGACGATGTGAGTGTGGGAGAGAGGGACGATGTGAGCGTGAGAGAGAGGGACTATGTGTGTGAGAGAGAGGGACGATGTGTGTGAGCGAGAGGGACAATGTGCGTGAGAGAGAGATGGACGATGTGAGTGTGAGAGAGAGGGACGATGTGAGTGTGAGAGAGAGAGACGATGTGAGTGTGAGAGAGAGGGACGATGTGAGCGTGAGAGAGAAGGACGATGTGAGCGTGAGAGAGGAGGACGATGTGAGTGTGAGAGAGGAGGATGATGTGAGCGTGAGAGAGAGGGATGACGTGAGCGTGAGAGAGAGGGACTATGTGAGCGTGAGAGAGGAGGACGATGTGAGTGTGATAGAGAGGGACGATGTGTGCGTGAAAGAGAGGGACTATGTGAGTGTGAGAGAGAGGGACTATGTGAGTGTGAGAGAGAGGGACTATGTGAGTGTGAGAGAGAGGGACTATGTGTGAGTGTGAGAGAGAGGGACTATGTGAGCGTGAGAGAGGAGGACGATGTGAGTGTGATAGAGAGGGACGATGTGTGCGTGAAAGAGAGGGACGATGTGTGTGTGAGAGAGAGGGACGATGTGTGTGTGAGAGAGAGGGACGATGTGTGCGTGAGAGAGAGGGACTATGTGAGTATGAGAGAGAGGGACAATGTGTGTGTGAGTGAGAGGGACTATGTGCGTGAGAGAGAGATGGACAATGTGTGCGTGAGAGAGAGGGACTATGTGTATGCGAGAGAGAGGGACTATGTGAGCGTGAGAGAGAGGGACTATGTGTGTGTGAGAGAGAGGGACTATGTGAGCCTGAGAGAGAGGGACTATGTGTGTGTGAGAGAGAGGGACTATGTGTGTGTGAGATAGAGGCACTATGTGAGCGTGAGAGAGAGGGACGATGTGAGCGTGAGAGAGAGGGACTATGTGAGCGTGAGAGAGAGGGACTATGTGAGTGCGAGAGAGAGGGACGATGTGAGTGTGAAGGAGAGGGACGATGTGTGCGTGAGAGAGAGGGACTATGTGAGTGTGAGAGAGAGAGGGACAATGGGAGCGTGAGAGAGCGGGACTATGTGTGTGTGAGAGAGAGGGACTATGTGTGTGTGAGAGAGAGGGACTATGTGTGTGTGAGAGAGAGGGATTATGTGTGTGTGAGAGAGAGGGACGATGTGTGTGTGAGAGAGAGGGACGATGTGTGTGTGAGAGAGAGGGACGATGTGTGTGTGAGAGAGAGGGACTATGTGAGCGTGAGAGAGAGGGACTATGTGTGTGTGAGAGAGAGGGACTATGTGTGTGTGAGAGAGAGGGACGATGTGTGTGTGAGAGAGAGGGACGATGTGTGTGTGAGAGAGATGGACTATGTGAGCGTGAGAGAGAGGGACTATGTGTGTGTGAGAGAGAGGTACTATGTGAGTGTGAGAGAGAGGGACTATGTGAGCGTGAGAGAGAGGGACGATGTGTGTGTGAGAGAGAGGTACTATGTGAGTGTGAGAGAGAGGGACTATGTGAGCGTGAGAGAGAGGGACGATGTGATCGTGAGAGAGAGGGACTATGTGAGTGTGAGAGTGAGGGACTATGTGTGTGTGAGAGAGAGGGACTATGTGTGTGTGAGAGAGAGGGATTTTGTGTGTGTGAGATAGAGGGACTATGTGAGCGTGAGAGAGAGGGATGATGTGAGTGTGAGAGAGAGGGACAATGTGTGTGAGAGAGAGGGACGATGTGTGCGTGAGAGAGAGGGACTATGTGAGTGTGAGAGAGAGAGGGACAATGTGCGTGAGAGAGAGGGACTATGTGAGCGTGAGAGAGAGATGGACGATGTGTGCGTGAGAGAGAGGGACTGTGTGTGTGTGAGCGAGAGGGACTATGTGAGCGTGAGAGAGCGGGACTATGTGTGTGTGAGAGAGAGGGACTATGTGTGCGTGAGAGAGAGGGATGATGTGAGCGTGAGAGAGCGGAACTATGTGTGCGTGAGAGAGAGGGTCTATGTGAGCGTGAGAGAGAGGGACTATGTGTGTGTGAGATAGAGGGACTATGTGAGCGTGAGAGAGAGGGATGATGTGAGCGTGAGAGAGCGGAACTATGTGTGCGTGAGAGAGAGGGTCTATGTGAGCGTGAGAGAGAGGGACTATGTGTGTGTGAGATAGAGGGACTATGTGAGCGTGAGAGAGAGGGACGATGTGTGTGAGAGAGAGGGACTATGTGAGCGTGAGAGAGAGGGATGATGTGAGCATGAGAGAGCGGGACTATGTGTGTGTGAGAGAGAGGGACTATGTGCGCGTGAGAGAGAGGGATGATGTGAGCGTGAGAGAGCGGGACTATGTTTGTGTGAGAGAGAGGGACTATGTGAGCGTGAGAGAGAGGGATGATGTGAGCGTGAGAGAGCGGGACTATGTGTGTGTGAGAGAGGGACTATGTGAGCGTGAGAGAGAGGGACTATGTGAGTGTGAGAGAGAGGGACTATGTGTGTGTGAGAGAGAGGGACGATGTGAGTGTGGGAGAGAGGGACGATGTGAGCGTGAGAGAGAGGGACTATGTGTGTGAGAGAGAGGGACGATCTGTGTGAGCGAGAGGGAAAATGTGTGCGTGAGAGAGAGATGGACGATGTGAGTGTGAGAGAGAGGGACGATGTGAGTGTGAGAGAGAGAGACGATGTGTGTGTGAAAGAGAGGGACTATGTGAGCGTGAGAGAGACGGACGATGTGAGCGTGAGAGAGAGGGACGATGTGAGCGTGAGTGAGAGGGACGATGTGAGTGTGGGAGAGAGGGATGATGTGAGCGTGAGAGAGAGGGACTATGTGTGTGAGAGAGAGGGACGATGTGTGTGAGCGAGAGGGACAAGGTGTGCGTGAGAGAGAGATGGACGATGTGAGTGTGAGAGAGAGGGACGATGTGAGTGTGAGAGAGAGAGACGATGTGAGTGTGAGAGAGAGGGACGATGTGTGTGTGAGAGAGAGGGACGATGTGTGGGAGCGAGAGGGACAATGTGCGTGAGAGAGAGATGGACGATGTGAGTGTGAGAGAGAGGGACGATGTGAGTGTGAGAGAGAGAGACGATGTGTGTGTGAGAGAGAGGGACGATGTGAGCGTGAGAGAGAAGGACGATGTGATCGTGAGAGAGGAGGACGAAGTGAGTGTGAGAGAGGAGGATGATGTGAGCGTGAGAGAGAGGGATGACGTGAGCGTGAGAGAGAGGGACTATGTGAGCGTGAGAGAGGAGGACGATGTGAGTGTGATAGAGGGGGACGATGTGTGCGTGAAAGAGAGGGACTATGTGAGTGTGAGAGAGAGGGACTATGTGTGAGTGTGAGAGAGAGGGACTATGTGAGTGTGAGAGAGAGGGACTATGTGTGAGTGTGAGAGAGAGGGAGTATGTGAGTGTGAGAGAGAGGGACGATGTGTGTGTGAGAGAGGGACTATGTGTGTGTGAGAGAGAGGGACGATGTGTGTGTGAGAGAGGGACGATATGTGCGTGAGAGAGAGGGACTATGTGAGTGTGAGAGAGAGAGGGACGATGTGTGTGTGAGACAGAGGGACTATGTGTGTGTGAGAGAGAGGGACTATGTGAGCGTGAGAGAGACGGACGATGTGTGTGAGAGAGAGGGACGATGTGTGCGTGAGAGAGAGGGACTATTGAGTGTGAGAGAGAGGGACAATGTGCGTGAGAGAGAGATGGACGATGTGTGCGTGAGAGAGAGGGACTATGTGCGTGAGAGAGAGATGGACGATGTGTGCGAGAGAGAGAGGGACTATGTGTGTGTGAGAGAGAGGGACTATGTGAGCGTGAGAGAGTGGGACTATGTGAGTGTGAGAGAGAGGGACGATGTGTGTGTGAGAGAGAGGGACTATGTGAGCGTGAGAGAGAGGGACTATGTGTGTGTGAGAGAGAGGGACTATGTGAGCGTGAGAGAGAGGGACTATGTGAGCGTGAGAGAGACGGACGATGTGTGTGAGAGAGAGGGACGATGTGTGCGTGAGAGAGAGGGACTATTGAGTGTGAGAGAGAGGGACAATGTGCGTGAGAGAGAGATGGACGATGTGTGCGTGAGAGAGAGGGACTATGTGCGTGAGAGAGAGATGGATGATGTGTGCGAGAGAGAGAGGGACTATGTGTGTGTGAGAGAGAGGGACTATGTGAGTGTGAGAGAGAGGGACTATGTGTGTGTGAGAGAGAGGGACTATGTGTGTGTGAGAGAGATGGACTATGTGAGTGTGAGATAGAGGGACTATGTGTGTGTGTGAGAGAGGGACTATGTGAGCGTGAGAGAGAGGGACTATGTGTGTGTGAGATAGAGGGACTATGTGTGTGTGAGAGAGAGGGACTATGTGAGCGTGAAAGAGAGGGACTATGTGTGTGTGAGAGAGAGGGACTATGTGTGTGTGAGATAGAGGGACTATGTGTGTGTGAGAGAGAGGGACTATGTGAGCGTGAGAGAGAGGGACTATGTGTGTGTGAGATAGAGGGACTATGGGAGCGTGAGAGAGAGGGACTATGTGTGTGTGAGATAGAGGGACTATGTGAGCGTGAGAGAGAGGGACTATGTGTGTGTGAGAGAGAGGGACGATGTGTGTGTGAGAGAGGGACGATATGTGCGTGAGAGAGAGGGACTATGTGAGTGTGAGAGAGAGAGGGACGATGTGTGTGTGAGACAGAGGGACTATGTGTGTGTGAGAGAGAGGGACTATGTGAGCGTGAGAGAGACGGACGATGTGTGTGAGAGAGAGGGACGATGTGTGCTTGAGAGAGAGGGACTATTGAGTGTGAGAGAGAGGGACAATGTGCGTGAGAGAGAGATGGACGATGTGTGCGTGAGAGAGAGGGACTATGTGCGTGAGAGAGAGATGGACGATGTGTGCGAGAGAGAGAGGGACTATGTGTGTGTGAGAGAGAGGGACTATGTGAGCGTGAGAGAGTGGGACTATGTGAGTGTGAGAGAGAGGGACGATGTGTGTGTGAGAGAGAGGGACTATGTGAGCGTGAGAGAGAGGGACTATGTGTGTGTGAGAGAGAGGGACTATGTGAGCGTGAGAGAGAGGGACTATGTGAGCGTGAGAGAGACGGACGATGTGTGTGAGAGAGAGGGACGATGTGTGCGTGAGAGAGAGGGACTATTGAGTGTGAGAGAGAGGGACAATGTGCGTGAGAGAGAGATGGACGATGTGTGCGTGAGAGAGAGGGACTATGTGCGTGAGAGAGAGATGGATGATGTGTGCGAGAGAGAGAGGGACTATGTGTGTGTGAGAGAGAGGGACTATGTGAGCGTGAGAGAGAGGGACTATGTGTGTGTGAGAGAGAGGGACTATGTGTGTGTGAGAGAGATGGACTATGTGAGTGTGAGATAGAGGGACTATGTCTGTGTGTGAGAGAGGGACTATGTGAGCGTGAGAGAGAGGGACTATGTGTGTGTGAGATAGAGGGACTATGTGTGTGTGAGAGAGAGGGACTATGTGAGCGTGAAAGAGAGGGACTATGTGTGTGTGAGAGAGAGGGACTATGTGTGTGTGAGATAGAGGGACTATGTGTGTGTGAGAGAGAGGGACTATGTGAGCGTGAGAGAGAGGGACTATGTGTGTGTGAGATAGAGGGACTATGTGAGCGTGAGAGAGAGGGACTATGTGTGTGTGAGATAGAGGGACTATGTGAGCGTGAGAGAGTGGGACGATGTGAGCGTGAGAGAGAGAGACGATGTGTGTGTGAAAGAGAGGGACTATGTGAGCGTGAGAGAGACGGACGATGTGAGCGTGAGAGAGAGGGACGATGTGAGCGTGAGTGAGAGGGACGATGTGAGTGTGGGAGAGAGGGACGATGTGAGCGTGAGAGCGAGGGACTATGTGTGCGAGAGAGGGACGATGTGTGTGAGCGAGAGGGACAATGTGCGTGAGAGAGAGATGGACGATGTGAGTGTGAGAGAGAGGGACGATGTGAGCGTGAGTGAGAGGGACGATGTGAGTGTGGGAGAGAGGGACGATGTGAGCGTGAGAGAGAGGGACTATGTGTGTGAGAGAGAGGGACGATGTGTGTGAGCGAGAGGGACAATGTGCGTGAGAGAGAGATGGACGATGTGAGTGTGAGAGAGAGGGACGATGTGAGTGTGAGAGAGAGAGACGATGTGAGTGTGAGAGAGAGGGACGATGTGAGCGTGAGAGAGAAGGACGATGTGAGCGTGAGAGAGGAGGACGATGTGAGTGTGAGAGAGGAGGATGATGTGAGCGTGAGAGAGAGGGATGACGTGAGCGTGAGAGAGAGGGACTATGTGAGCGTGAGAGAGGAGGACGATGTGAGTGTGATAGAGAGGGACGATGTGTGCGTGAAAGAGAGGGACTATGTGAGTGTGAGAGAGAGGGACTATGTGAGTGTGAGAGAGAGGGACTATGTGAGTGTGAGAGAGAGGGACTATGTGTGAGTGTGAGAGAGAGGGACTATGTGAGCGTGAGAGAGGAGGACGATGTGAGTGTGATAGAGAGGGACGATGTGTGCGTGAAAGAGAGGGACGATGTGTGTGTGAGAGAGAGGGACGATGTGTGTGTGAGAGAGAGGGACGATGTGTGCGTGAGAGAGAGGGACTATGTGAGTATGAGAGAGAGGGACAATGTGTGTGTGAGTGAGAGGGACTATGTGCGTGAGAGAGAGATGGACAATGTGTGCGTGAGAGAGAGGGACTATGTGTATGCGAGAGAGAGGGACTATGTGAGCGTGAGAGAGAGGGACTATGTGTGTGTGAGAGAGAGGGACTATGTGAGCCTGAGAGAGAGGGACTATGTGTGTGTGAGAGAGAGGGACTATGTGTGTGTGAGATAGAGGCACTATGTGAGCGTGAGAGAGAGGGACGATGTGAGCGTGAGAGAGAGGGACTATGTGAGCGTGAGAGAGAGGGACTATGTGAGTGCGAGAGCGAGGGACGATGTGAGTGTGAAGGAGAGGGACGATGTGTGCGTGAGAGAGAGGGACTATGTGAGTGTGAGAGAGAGAGGGACAATGGGAGCGTGAGAGAGCGGGACTATGTGTGTGTGAGAGAGAGGGACTATGTGTGTGTGAGAGAGAGGGACTATGTGTGTGTGAGAGAGAGGGACGATGTGTGTGTGAGAGAGAGGGACGATGTGTGTGTGAGAGAGAGGGACTATGTGAGCGTGAGAGAGAGGGACTATGTGTGTGTGAGAGAGAGGTACTATGTGTGTGTGAGAGAGAGGGACTATGTGTGTGTGAGAGAGAGGGACTATGTGTGTGTGAGAGAGAGGGACGATGTGTGTGTGAGAGAGAGGGACGATGTGTGTGTGAGAGAGATGGACTATGTGAGCGTGAGAGAGAGGGACTATGTGTGTGTGAGAGAGAGGTACTATGTGAGTGTGAGAGAGAGGGACTATGTGAGCGTGAGAGAGAGGGACGATGTGTGTGTGAGAGAGAGGTACTATGTGAGTGTGAGAGAGAGGGACTATGTGAGCGTGAGAGAGAGGGACGATGTGATCGTGAGAGAGAGGGACTATGTGAGTGTGAGAGTGAGGGACTATGTGAGCGTGAGAGAGAGGGACTATGTGTGTGTGAGAGAGAGGTACTATGTGTGTGTGAGAGAGAGGGACTATGTGTGTGTGAGAGAGAGGGACTATGTGTGTGTGAGAGAGAGGGACGATGTGTGTGTGAGAGAGAGGGACGATGTGTGTGTGAGAGAGATGGACTATGTGAGCGTGAGAGAGAGGGACTATGTGTGTGTGAGAGAGAGGTACTATGTGAGTGTGAGAGAGAGGGACTATGTGAGCGTGAGAGAGAGGGACGATGTGTGTGTGAGAGAGAGGTACTATGTGAGTGTGAGAGAGAGGGACTATGTGAGCGTGAGAGAGAGGGACGATGTGATCGTGAGAGAGAGGGACTATGTGAGTGTGAGAGTGAGGGACTATGTGTGTGTGAGAGAGAGGGACTATGTGTGTGTGAGAGAGAGGGATTTTGTGTGTGTGAGATAGAGGGACTATGTGAGCGTGAGAGAGAGGGATGATGTGAGTGTGAGAGAGAGGGACAATGTGTGTGAGAGAGAGGGACGATGTGTGCGTGAGAGAGAGGGACTATGTGAGTGTGAGAGAGAGAGGGACAATGTGCGTGAGAGAGAGGGACTATGTGAGCGTGAGAGAGAGATGGACGATGTGTGCGTGAGAGAGAGGGACTGTGTGTGTGTGAGCGAGAGGGACTATGTGAGCGTGAGAGAGCGGGACTATGTGTGTGTGAGAGAGAGGGACTATGTGTGCGTGAGAGAGAGGGATGATGTGAGCGTGAGAGAGCGGAACTATGTGTGCGTGAGAGAGAGGGTCTATGTGAGCGTGAGAGAGAGGGACTATGTGTGTGTGAGATAGAGGGACTATGTGAGCGTGAGAGAGAGGGACGATGTGTGTGAGAGAGAGGGACTATGTGAGCGTGAGAGAGAGGGATGATGTGAGCATGAGAGAGCGGGACTATGTGTGTGTGAGAGAGAGGGACTATGTGCGCGTGAGAGAGAGGGATGATGTGAGCGTGAGAGAGCGGGACTATGTTTGTGTGAGAGAGAGGGACTATGTGAGCGTGAGAGAGAGGGATGATGTGAGCGTGAGAGAGCGGGACTATGTGTGTGTGAGAGAGAGGGACTATGTGAGCGAGAGAGAGCGGGACTATGTGTGTGCGAGAGAGGGACTATGTGAGCGTGAGAGAGAGGGACTATGTGAGTGTGAGAGAGAGGGACTATGTGTGTGTGAGAGAGAGGGACGATGTGAGTGTGGGAGAGAGGGACGATGTGAGCGTGAGAGAGAGGGACTATGTGTGTGAGAGAGAGGGACGATTTGTGTGAGCGAGAGGGAAAATGTGTGCGTGAGAGAGAGATGGACGATGTGAGTGTGAGAGAGAGGGACGATGTGAGTGTGAGAGAGAGAGACGATGTGAGTGTGAGAGAGAGGGACGATGTGTGTGTGAGAGAGAGGGACGATGTGTGGGAGCGAGAGGGACAATGTGCGTGAGAGAGAGATGGACGATGTGAGTGTGAGAGAGAGGGACGATGTGAGTGTGAGAGAGAGAGACGATGTGTGTGTGAAAGAGAGGGACTATGTGAGCGTGAGAGAGACAGACGATGTGAGCGTGAGAGAGAGGGACGATGTGAGCGTGAGTGAGAGGGACGATGTGAGTGTGGGAGAGAGGGACGATGTGAGCGTGAGAGAGAGGGACTATGTGTGTGAGAGAGAGGGACGATGTGTGTGAGCGAGAGGGACAAGGTGTGCGTGAGAGAGAGATGGACGATATGAGTGTGAGAGAGAGGGACGATGTGAGTGTGAGAGAGAGAGACGATGTGAGTGTGAGAGAGAGGGACGATGTGTGTGTGAGAGAGAGGGACGATGTGTGGGAGCGAGAGGGACAATGTGCGTGAGAGAGAGATGGACGATGTGAGTGTGAGAGAGAGGGACGATGTGAGTGTGAGAGAGAGAGACGATGTGTGTGTGAGAGAGAGGGACGATGTGAGCGTGAGAGAGAAGGACGATGTGAGCGTGAGAGAGGAGGACGAAGTGAGTGTGAGAGAGGAGGATGATGTGAGCGTGAGAGAGAGGGATGACGTGAGCGTGAGAGAGAGGGACTATGTGAGCGTGAGAGAGGAGGACGATGTGAGTGTGATAGAGGGGGACGATGTGTGCGTGAAAGAGAGGGACTATGTGAGTGTGAGAGAGAGGGACTATGTATGAGTGTGAGAGAGAGGGACTATGTGAGTGTGAGAGAGAGGGACTATGTGTGAGTGTGAGAGAGAGGGAGTATGTGAGTGTGAGAGAGAGGGACGATGTGTGTGTGAGAGAGGGACTATGTGTGTGTGAGAGAGAGGGACGATGTGTGTGTGAGAGAGGGACGATATGTGCGTGAGAGAGAGGGACTATGTGAGTGTGAGAGAGAGAGGGACGATGTGTGTGTGAGACAGAGGGACTATGTGTGTGTGAGAGAGAGGGACTATGTGAGCGTGAGAGAGACGGACGATGTGTGTGAGAGAGAGGGACGATGTGTGCTTGAGAGAGAGGGACTATTGAGTGTGAGAGAGAGGGACAATGTGCGTGAGAGAGAGATGGACGATGTGTGCGTGAGAGAGAGGGACTATGTGCGTGAGAGAGAGATGGACGATGTGTGCGAGAGAGAGAGGGACTATGTGTGTGTGAGAGAGAGGGACTATGTGAGCGTGAGAGAGTGGGACTATGTGAGTGTGAGAGAGAGGGACGATGTGTGTGTGAGAGAGAGGGGCTATGTGAGCGTGAGAGAGAGGGACTATGTGTGTGTGAGAGAGAGGGACTATGTGAGCGTGAGAGAGAGGGACTATGTGTGTGTGAGATAGAGGGACTATGTGTGTGTGAGAGAGAGGGACAATGTGAGCGTGAAAGAGAGGGACTATGTGTGTGTGAGAGAGAGGGACTATGTGTGTGTGAGATAGAGGGACTATGTGTGTGTGAGAGAGAGGGACTATGTGAGCGTGAGGGAGAGGGACTATGTGTGTGTGTGAGAGAGGGACTATGTGAGCGTGAGAGAGAGGGACTATGTGTGTGTGAGATAGAGGGACGATGTGTGGGAGCGAGAGGGACAATGTGCGTGAGAGAGAGATGGACGATGTGAGTGTGAGAGAGAGGGACGATGTGAGTGTGAGAGAGAGAGACGATGTGAGTGTGAGAGAGAGGGACGATGTGAGCGTGAGAGAGAAGGACGATGTGAGCGTGAGAGAGGAGGACGAAGTGAGTGTGAGAGAGGAGGATGATGTGAGCGTGAGAGAGAGGGATGACGTGAGCGTGAGAGAGAGGGACTATGTGAGCGTGAGAGAGGAGGACGATGTGAGTGTGATAGAGAGGGACGATGTGTGCGTGAAAGAGAGGGACTAAGTGAGTGTGAGAGAGAGGGACTATGTGTGAGTGTGTGAGAGAGGGACTATGTGAGTGTGAGAGAGAGGGACTATGTGTGAGTGTGAGAGAGAGGGAGTATGTGAGTGTGAAAGAGAGGGACGATGTGTGTGTGAGAGAGGGACTATGTGTGTGTGAGAGAGAGGGATGATGTGTGTGTGAGAGAGGGACGATATGTGCGTGAGAGAGAGGGACTATGTGAGTGTGAGAGAGAGAGGGACGATGTGTGTGTGAGACAGAGGGACTATGTGTGTGTGAGAGAGAGGGACTATGTGAGCGTGAGAGAGACGGACGATGTGTGTGAGAGAGAGGGACGATGTGTGCGTGAGAGAGAGGGACTATTGAGTGTGAGAGAGAGGGACAATGTGCGTGAGAGAGAGATGGACGATGTGTGCGTGAGAGAGAGGGACTATGTGCGTGAGAGAGAGATGGATGATGTGTGCGAGAGAGAGAGGGACTATGTGTGTGTGAGAGAGAGGGACTATGTGAGCGTGAGAGAGAGGGACTATGTGTGTGTGAGAGAGAGGGACTATGTGTGTGTGAGAGAGATGGACTATGTGAGTGTGAGATAGAGGGACTATGTGTGTGTGTGAGAGAGGGACTATGTGAGCGTGAGAGAGAGGGACTATGTGTGTGTGAGATAGAGGGACTATGTGTGTGTGAGAGAGAGGGACTATGTGAGCGTGAAAGAGAGGGACTATGTGTGTGTGAGAGAGAGGGACTATGTGTGTGTGAGATAGAGGGACTATGTGTGTGTGAGAGAGAGGGACTATGTGAGCGTGAGAGAGAGGGACTATGTGTGTGTGAGATAGAGGGACTATGTGAGCGTGAGAGAGAGGGACTATGTGTGTGTGAGATAGAGGGACTATGTGAGCGTGAGAGAGAGGGACGATGTGAGCGTGAGAGAGTGACTATGTGAGCGTGATAGAGAGGGACTATGTGTGTGTGAGATAGAGGGAAGATGTGAGCGTGAGAGAGAGGGACTATGTGAGCGTGAGAGAGGAGGACGATGTGAGTGTGATAGAGATGGACGATGTGTGTGTGAGAGAGAGGGACTATGTGAGTGTGAGAGAGAGGGACTATGTGAGCGTGAGAGAGGAGGACGATGTGAGTGTGATAGAGATGGACGATGTGTGTGTGAGAGAGAGGGACGATGTGAGCGTGAGAGAGAGGGACTATGTGAGCGTGAGAGAGAGGGACTATGTGAGTGTGAGAGAGAGGGACTATGTGAGCGTGAGAGAGAGGGACTATGTGAGCGTGAGAGAGGAGGACGATGTGAGTGTGATAGAGATGGACGATGTGTGTGTGAGAGAGAGGGACTATGTGAGTGTGAGAGAGAGGGACTATGTGAGCGTGAGAGAGGAGGACGATGTGAGTGTGATAGAGATGGACGATGTGTGTGTGAGAGAGAGGGACGATGTGAGCGTGAGAGAGAGAGACGATGTGTGTGTGAAAGAGAGGGACTATGTGAGCGTGAGAGAGACGGACGATGTGAGCGTGAGAGAGAGGGACGATGTGAGCGTGAGTGAGAGGGACGATGTGAGTGTGGGAGAGAGGGACGATGTGAGCGTGAGAGCGAGGGACTATGTGTGCGAGAGAGGGACGATGTGTGTGAGCGAGAGGGACAATGTGCGTGAGAGAGAGATGGACGATGTGAGTGTGAGAGAGAGGGACGATGTGAGCGTGAGTGAGAGGGACGATGTGAGTGTGGGAGAGAGGGACGATGTGAGCGTGAGAGAGAGGGACTATGTGTGTGAGAGAGAGGGACGATGTGTGTGAGCGAGAGGGACAATGTGCGTGAGAGAGAGATGGACGATGTGAGTGTGAGAGAGAGGGACGATGTGAGTGTGAGAGAGAGAGACGATGTGAGTGTGAGAGAGAGGGACGATGTGAGCGTGAGAGAGAAGGACGATGTGAGCGTGAGAGAGGAGGACGATGTGAGTGTGAGAGAGGAGGATGATGTGAGCGTGAGAGAGAGGGATGACGTGAGCGTGAGAGAGAGGGACTATGTGAGCGTGAGAGAGGAGGACGATGTGAGTGTGATAGAGAGGGACGATGTGTGCGTGAAAGAGAGGGACTATGTGAGTGTGAGAGAGAGGGACTATGTGAGTGTGAGAGAGAGGGACTATGTGAGTGTGAGAGAGAGGGACTATGTGTGAGTGTGAGAGAGAGGGACTATGTGAGCGTGAGAGAGGAGGACGATGTGAGTGTGATAGAGAGGGACGATGTGTGCGTGAAAGAGAGGGACGATGTGTGTGTGAGAGAGAGGGACGATGTGTGTGTGAGAGAGAGGGACGATGTGTGCGTGAGAGAGAGGGACTATGTGAGTATGAGAGAGAGGGACAATGTGTGTGTGAGTGAGAGGGACTATGTGCGTGAGAGAGAGATGGACAATGTGTGCGTGAGAGAGAGGGACTATGTGTATGCGAGAGAGAGGGACTATGTGAGCGTGAGAGAGAGGGACTATGTGTGTGTGAGAGAGAGGGACTATGTGAGCCTGAGAGAGAGGGACTATGTGTGTGTGAGAGAGAGGGACTATGTGTGTGTGAGATAGAGGCACTATGTGAGCGTGAGAGAGAGGGACGATGTGAGCGTGAGAGAGAGGGACTATGTGAGCGTGAGAGAGAGGGACTATGTGAGTGTGAGAGAGAGGGACGATGTGAGTGTGAAGGAGAGGGACGATGTGTGCGTGAGAGAGAGGGACTATGTGAGTGTGAGAGAGAGAGGGACAATGGGAGCGTGAGAGAGCGGGACTATGTGTGTGTGAGAGAGAGGGACTATGTGTGTGTGAGAGAGAGGGACTATGTGTGTGTGAGAGAGAGGGATTATGTGTGTGTGAGAGAGAGGGACGATGTGTGTGTGAGAGAGAGGGACGATGTGTGTGTGAGAGAGAGGGACGATGTGTGTGTGAGAGAGAGGGACTATGTGAGCGTGAGAGAGAGGGACTATGTGTGTGTGAGAGAGAGGTACTATGTGTGTGTGAGAGAGAGGGACTATGTGTGTGTGAGAGAGAGGGACTATGTGTGTGTGAGAGAGAGGGACGATGTGTGTGTGAGAGAGAGGGACGATGTGTGTGTGAGAGAGATGGACTATGTGAGCGTGAGAGAGAGGGACTATGTGTGTGTGAGAGAGAGGTACTATGTGAGTGTGAGAGAGAGGGACTATGTGAGCGTGAGAGAGAGGGACGATGTGTGTGTGAGAGAGAGGTACTATGTGAGTGTGAGAGAGAGGGACTATGTGAGCGTGAGAGAGAGGGACGATGTGATCGTGAGAGAGAGGGACTATGTGAGTGTGAGAGTGAGGGACTATGTGAGCGTGAGAGAGAGGGACTATGTGTGTGTGAGAGAGAGGTACTATGTGTGTGTGAGAGAGAGGGACTATGTGTGTGTGAGAGAGAGGGACTATGTGTGTGTGAGAGAGAGGGACGATGTGTGTGTGAGAGAGAGGGACGATGTGTGTGTGAGAGAGATGGACTATGTGAGCGTGAGAGAGAGGGACTATGTGTGTGTGAGAGAGAGGTACTATGTGAGTGTGAGAGAGAGGGACTATGTGAGCGTGAGAGAGAGGGACGATGTGTGTGTGAGAGAGAGGTACTATGTGAGTGTGAGAGAGAGGGACTATGTGAGCGTGAGAGAGAGGGACGATGTGATCGTGAGAGAGAGGGACTATGTGAGTGTGAGAGTGAGGGACTATGTGTGTGTGAGAGAGAGGGACTATGTGTGTGTGAGAGAGAGGGATTTTGTGTGTGTGAGATAGAGGGACTATGTGAGCGTGAGAGAGAGGGATGATGTGAGTGTGAGAGAGAGGGACAATGTGTGTGAGAGAGAGGGACGATGTGTGCGTGAGAGAGAGGGACTATGTGAGTGTGAGAGAGAGAGGGACAATGTGCGTGAGAGAGAGGGACTATGTGAGCGTGAGAGAGAGATGGACGATGTGTGCGTGAGAGAGAGGGACTGTGTGTGTGTGAGCGAGAGGGACTATGTGAGCGTGAGAGAGCGGGACTATGTGTGTGTGAGAGAGAGGGACTATGTGTGTGTGAGAGAGAGGGACTATGTGTGCGTGAGAGAGAGGGATGATGTGAGCGTGAGAGAGCGGAACTATGTGTGCGTGAGAGAGAGGGTCTATGTGAGCGTGAGAGAGAGGGACTATGTGTGTGTGAGATAGAGGGACTATGTGAGCGTGAGAGAGAGGGATGATGTGAGCGTGAGAGAGCGGAACTATGTGTGCGTGAGAGAGAGGGTCTATGTGAGCGTGAGAGAGAGGGACTATGTGTGTGTGAGATAGAGGGACTATGTGAGCGTGAGAGAGAGGGACGATGTGTGTGAGAGAGAGGGACTATGTGAGCGTGAGAGAGAGGGATGATGTGAGCATGAGAGAGCGGGACTATGTGTGTGTGAGAGAGAGGGACTATGTGCGCGTGAGAGAGAGGGATGATGTGAGCGTGAGAGAGCGGGACTATGTTTGTGTGAGAGAGAGGGACTATGTGAGCGTGAGAGAGAGGGATGATGTGAGCGTGAGAGAGCGGGACTATGTGTGTGTGAGAGAGAGGGACTATGTGAGCGAGAGAGAGCGGGACTATGTGTGTGTGAGAGAGGGACTATGTGAGCGTGAGAGAGAGGGACTATGTGAGTGTGAGAGAGAGGGACTATGTGTGTGTGAGAGAGAGGGACGATGTGAGTGTGGGAGAGAGGGACGATGTGAGCGTGAGAGAGAGGGACTATGTGTGTGAGAGAGAGGGACGATTTGTGTGAGCGAGAGGGAAAATGTGTGCGTGAGAGAGAGATGGACGATGTGAGTGTGAGAGAGAGGGACGATGTGAGTGTGAGAGAGAGAGACGATGTGAGTGTGAGAGAGAGGGACGATGTGTGTGTGAGAGAGAGGGACGATGTGTGGGAGCGAGAGGGACAATGTGCGTGAGAGAGAGATGGACGATGTGAGTGTGAGAGAGAGGGACGATGTGAGTGTGAGAGAGAGAGACGATGTGTGTGTGAAAGAGAGGGACTATGTGATCGTGAGAGAGACGGACGATGTGAGCGTGAGAGAGAGGGACGATGTGAGCGTGAGTGAGAGGGACGATGTGAGTGTGGGAGAGAGGGACGATGTGAGCGTGAGAGAGAGGGACTATGTGTGTGAGAGAGAGGGACGATGTGTGTGAGCGAGAGGGACAAGGTGTGCGTGAGAGAGAGATGGACGATGTGAGTGTGAGAGAGAGGGACGATGTGAGTGTGAGAGAGAGAGACGATGTGAGTGTGAGAGAGAGGGACGATGTGTGTGTGAGAGAGAGGGACGATGTGTGGGAGCGAGAGGGACTATGTGCGTGAGAGAGAGATGGACGATGTGTGCGAGAGAGAGAGGGACTATGTGTGTGTGAGAGAGAGGGACTATGTGAGCGTGAGAGAGTGGGACTATGTGAGTGTGAGAGAGAGGGACGATGTGTGTGTGAGAGAGAGGGACTATGTGAGCGTGAGAGAGAGGGACTATGTGTGTGTGAGAGAGAGGGACTATGTGAGCGTGAGAGAGAGGGACTATGTGTGTGTGAGATAGAGGGACTATGTGTGTGTGAGAGAGAGGGACAATGTGAGCGTGAAAGAGAGGGACTATGTGTGTGTGAGAGAGAGGGACTATGTGTGTGTGAGATAGAGGGACTATGTGTGTGTGAGAGAGAGGGACTATGTGAGCGTGAGGGAGAGGGACTATGTGTGTGTGTGAGAGAGGGACTATGTGAGCGTGAGAGAGAGGGACTATGTGTGTGTGAGATAGAGAGACTATGTGTGTGAGCGAGAGGGACAATGTGTGCGTGAGAGAGAGATGGAGGATGTGAGTGTGAGAGAGAGGGACGATGTGAGTGTGAGAGAGAGAGATGATGTGAGTGTGAGAGAGAGGGACGATGTGTGTGTGAGAGAGAGGGACGATGTGTGGGAGCGAGAGGGACAATGTGCGTGAGAGAGAGATGGACGATGTGAGTGTGAGCGAGAGGGACGATGTGAGTGTGAGAGAGAGAGACGATGTGAGTGTGAGAGAGAGGGACGATGTGAGCGTGAGAGAGAAGGACGATGTGAGCGTGAGAGAGGAGGACGAAGTGAGTGTGAGAGAGGAGGATGATGTGAGCGTGAGAGAGAGGGATGACGTGAGCGTGAGAGAGAGGGACTATGTGAGCGTGAGAGAGGAGGACGATGTGAGTGTGATAGAGAGGGACGATGTGTGCGTGAAAGAGAGGGACTAAGTGAGTGTGAGAGAGAGGGACTATGTGTGAGTGTGTGAGAGATGGACTATGTGAGTGTGAGAGAGAGGGACTATGTGTGAGTGTGAGAGAGAGGGAGTATGTGAGTGTGAAAGAGAGGGACGATGTGTGTGTGAGAGAGGGACTATGTGTGTGTGAGAGAGAGGGATGATGTGTGTGTGAGAGAGGGACGATATGTGCGTGAGAGAGAGGGACTATGTGAGTGTGAGAGAGAGAGGGACGATGTGTGTGTGAGACAGAGGGACTATGTGTGTGTGAGAGAGAGGGACTATGTGAGCGTGAGAGAGACGGACGATGTGTGTGAGAGAGAGGGACGATGTGTGCGTGAGAGAGAGGGACTATTGAGTGTGAGAGAGAGGGACAATGTGCGTGAGAGAGAGATGGACGATGTGTGCGTGAGAGAGAGGGACTATGTGCGTGAGAGAGAGATGGATGATGTGTGCGAGAGAGAGAGGGACTATGTGTGTGTGAGAGAGAGGGACTATGTGAGCGTGAGAGAGAGGGACTATGTGTGTGTGAGAGAGAGGGACTATGTGTGTGTGAGAGAGATGGACTATGTGAGTGTGAGATAGAGGGACTATGTGTGTGTGTGAGAGAGGGACTATGTGAGCGTGAGAGAGAGGGACTATGTGTGTGTGAGATAGAGGGACTATGTGTGTGTGAGAGAGAGGGACTATGTGAGCGTGAAAGAGAGGGACTATGTGTGTGTGAGAGAGAGGGACTATGTGTGTGTGAGATAGAGGGACTATGTGTGTGTGAGAGAGAGGGACTATGTGAGCGTGAGAGAGAGGGACTATGTGTGTGTGAGATAGAGGGACTATGTGAGCGTGAGAGAGAGGGACTATGTGTGTGTGAGATAGAGGGACTATGTGAGCGTGAGAGAGAGGGACGATGTGAGCGTGAGAGAGGGACTATGTGAGCGTGATAGAGAGGGACTATGTGTGTGTGAGATAGAGGGAAGATGTGAGCGTGAGAGAGAGGGACTATGTGAGCGTGAGAGAGGAGGACGATGTGAGTGTGATAGAGATGGACGATGTGTGTGTGAGAGAGAGGGACTATGTGAGTGTGAGAGAGAGGGACTATGTGAGCGTGAGAGAGGAGGACGATGTGAGTGTGATAGAGATGGACGATGTGTGTGTGAGAGAGAGGGACGATGTGAGCGTGAGAGAGAGGGACTATGTGAGCGTGAGAGAGAGGGACTATGTGAGTGTGAGAGAGAGGGACTATGTGAGCGTGAGAGAGAGGGACTATGTGAGCGTGAGAGAGGAGGACGATGTGAGTGTGATAGAGATGGACGATGTGAGCGTGAGAGAGAGGGACTATGTGCGTGAGAGAGAGATGGACGAAGTGTGCGTGAGAGAGAGGGACTATGTGTATGTGAGAGAGAGGGACGATGTGAGCGTGAGAGAGAGGGACTATGTGAGCGTGAGAGAGAGGGACTATGTGAGCGTGAGAGAGAGGGACTATGTGAGCGTGAGAGAGATGGACTATGTGAGTGTGAGAGAGAGGGACGATGTGTGTGAGAGAGAGGGACGATGTGTGCGTGAGAGAGAGGGACTATGTGAGTGTGAGAGAGAGGGACTATGTGTGAGTGTGAGAGAGAGGGACTATGTGAGTGTGAGAGAGAGGGACATTGTGCGTGAGAGAGAGATGGACGATGTGTGCGTGAGAGAGAGGGACTGTGTGTGTGAGAGAGAGGGAGTATGTGAGCGTGAGAGAGCGGGACTATGTGTGTGTGAGAGAGAGAGGGACTATGTGTGTGTGAGAGAGAGGGACTATGTGAGCGTGATAGAGAGGGACTGTGTGTGTGTGAGAGAGAGGGACTATGTGAGCGTGAGAGAGAGGGACGATGTGAGCGTGAGAGAGAGGGACTATGTGAGCGTGAGAGAGAGGGACTATGTGAGTGTGAGAGAGAGGGACGATGTGAGCGTGAGAGAGAGGGACTATGTGAGCGTGAGAGAGAGGGACTATGTGTGTGTGAGAGAGAGGGACGATGTGTGCGTAAGAGAGAGATGGACGATGTGAGTGTGAGAGAGAGGGACGATGTGAGTGTGAGAGAGAGGGACGATGTGAGTGTGAGAGAGAGAGACGATGTGAGTGTGAGAGAGAGGGACGATGTGTGTGTGAGAGAGAGGGACGATGTGTGGGAGCGAGAGGGACAATGTGCGTGAGAGAGAGATGGACGATGTGAGTGTGAGAGAGAGGGACGATGTGAGTGTGAGAGAGAGAGACGATGTGTGTGTGAAAGAGAGGGACTATGTGACCGTGAGAGAGACGGACGATGTGAGCGTGAGAGAGAGGGACGATGTGAGCGTGAGTGAGAGGGACGATGTGAGTGTGGGAGAGAGGGACGATGCGAGCGTGAGAGAGAGGGACTATGTGTGTGAGAGAGAGGGACGATGTGTGTGAGCGAGTGGGACAAGGTGTGCGTGAGAGAGAGATGGACGATGTGAGTATGAGAGAGAGGGACGATGTGAGTGTGAGAGAGAGAGACGATGTGAGTGTGAGAGAGAGGGACGATGTGTGTGTGAGAGAGAGGGACGATGTGTGGGAGCGAGAGGGACAATGTGCGTGAGAGAGAGATGGACGATGTGAGTGTGAGAGAGAGGGACGATGTGAGCGTGAGAGAGAAGGACGATGTGAGCGTGAGAGAGGAGGACGAAGTGAGTGTGAGAGAGAAGGACGATGTGAGTGTGAGAGAGAGAGACGATGTGAGTGTGAGAGAGAGGGACGATGTGTGTGTGAGAGAGAGGGACGATGTGTGGGAGCGAGAGGGACAATGTGCGTGAGAGAGAGATGGACGATGTGAGTGTGAGAGAGAGGGACGATGTGAGTGTGAGAGAGAGAGACGATGTGAGTGTGAGAGAGAGGGACGATGTGTGTGTGAGAGAGAGGGACGATGTGTGGGAGCGAGAGGGACAATGTGCGTGAGAGAGAGATGGACGATGTGAGTGTGAGAGAGAGGGACGATGTGAGTGTGAGAGAGAGAGACGATGTGAGTGTGAGAGAGAGGGACGATGTGAGCGTGAGAGAGAAGGACGATGTGAGCGTGAGAGAGGAGGACGAAGTGAGTGTGAGAGAGGAGGATGATGTGAGCGTGAGAGAGAGGGATGACGTGAGCGTGAGAGAGAGGGACTATGTGAGCGTGAGAGAGGAGGACGATGTGAGTGTGATAGAGAGGGACGATGTGTGCGTGAAAGAGAGGGACTATGTGAGTGTGAGAGAGAGGGACTATGTGTGAGTGTGAGAGAGAGGGACTATGTGAGTGTGAGAGAGATGGACTATGTGTGAGTGTGAGAGAGAGGGAGTATGTGAGTGTGAGAGAGAGGGACGATGTGTGTGTGAGAGAGGGACTATGTGTGTGTGAGAGAGAGGGACGATGTGTGTGTGAGAAAGGGACGATATGTGCGTGAGAGAGAGGGACTATGTGAGTGTGAGAGAGAGAGGGACGATGTGTGTGTGAGACAGAGGGACTATGTGTGTGTGAGAGAGAGGGACTATGTGAGCGTGAGAGAGACGGACGATGTGTGTGAGAGAGAGGGACGATGTGTGCGTGAGAGAGAGGGACTATTGAGTGTGAGAGAGAGGGACAATGTGCGTGAGAGAGAGATGGACGATGTGTGCGAGAGAGAGAGGGACTATGTGTGTGTGAGAGAGAGGGACTATGTGAGCGTGAGAGAGTGGGACTATGTGTGTGTGAGAGAGAGGGACTATGTGTGTGTGAGAGAGAGGGACTATGTGAGCGTGAGAGAGAGGGACTATGTGTGTGTGAGAGAGAGGGACTATGTGAGCGTGAGAGAGAGGGACTATGTGTGTGTGAGATAGAGGGACTATGTGAGCGTGAAAGAGAGGGACTATGTGTGTGTGAGAGAGAGGGACTATGTGTGTGTGAGATAGAGGGACTATGTGTGTGTGAGAGAGAGGGACTATGTGAGCGTGAGGGAGAGGGACTATGTGTGTGTGTGAGAGAGGGACTATGTGAGCGTGAGAGAGAGGGACTATGTGTGTGTGAGATAGAGGGACGATGTGTGGGAGCGAGAGGGACAATGTGCGTGAGAGAGAGATGGACGATGTGAGTGTGAGAGAGAGGGACGATGTGAGTGTGAGAGAGAGAGACGATGTGAGTGTGAGAGAGAGGGACGATGTGAGCGTGAGAGAGAAGGACGATGTGAGCGTGAGAGAGGAGGACGAAGTGAGTGTGAGAGAGGAGGATGATGTGAGCGTGAGAGAGAGGGATGACGTGAGCGTGAGAGAGAGGGACTATGTGAGCGTGAGAGAGGAGGACGATGTGAGTGTGATAGAGAGGGACGATGTGTGCGTGAAAGAGAGGGACTATGTGAGTGTGAGAGAGAGGGACTATGTGTGAGTGTGAGAGAGAGGGACTATGTGAGTGAGAGAGAGAGGGACTATGTGTGAGTGTGAGAGAGAGGGAGTATGTGAGTGAGAGAGAGGGACGATGTGTGCGTGAGAGAGAGGGACTATTGAGTGTGAGAGAGAGGGACAATGTGCGTGAGAGAGAGATGGACGATGTGTGCGTGAGAGAGAGGGACTATGTGCGTGAGAGAGAGATGGATGATGTGTGCGAGAGAGAGAGGGACTATGTGTGTGTGAGAGAGAGGGACTTTGTGAGCGTGAGAGAGAGGGACTATGTGTGTGTGAGAGAGAGGGTCTATGTGTGTGTGAGAGAGATGGACTATGTGAGTGTGAGATACAGGGACTATGTGTGTGTGTGAGAGAGGGACTATGTGAGCGTGAGAGAGAGGGACTATGTGTGTGTGAGATAGAGGGACTATGTGTGTGTGAGAGAGAGGGACTATGTGAGCGTGAAAGAGAGGGACTATGTGTGTGTGAGAGAGAGGGACTATGTGTGTGTGAGATAGAGGGACTATGTGTGTGTGAGAGAGAGGGACTATGTGAGCGTGAGAGAGAGGGACTATGTGTGTGAGAGAGAGAGGGACGATGTGTGTGTGAGACAGAGGGACTATGTGTGTGTGAGAGAGAGGGACTATGTGAGCGTGAGAGAGACGGACGATGTCTGTGAGAGAGAGGGACGATGTGTGCGTAAGAGAGAGGGACTATTGAGTGTGAGAGAGAGGGACAATGTGCGTGAGAGAGAGATGGACGATGTGTGCGTGAGAGGGAGGGACTATGTGCGTGAGAGAGAGATGGATGATGTGTGCGAGAGAGAGAGGGACTATGTGTGTGTGAGAGAGAGGGACTATGTGAGCGTGAGAGAGAGGGACTATGTGTGTGTGAGAGAGAGGGACTATGTGTGTGTGAGAGAGATGGACTATGTGAGTGTGAGATAGAGGGACTATGTGTGTGTGTGAGAGAGGGACTATGTGAGCGTGAGAGAGAGGGACTATGTGTGTGTGAGATAGAGGGACTATGTGTGTGTGAGAGAGAGGGACTATGTGAGCGTGAAAGAGAGGGACTATGTGTGTGTGAGAGAGAGGGACTATGTGTGTGTGAGATAGAGGGACTATGTGTGTGTGAGAGAGAGGGACTATGTGAGCGTGAGAGAGAGGGACTATGTGTGTGTGAGATAGAGGGACTATGTGAGCGTGAGAGAGAGGGACTATGTGTGTGTGAGATAGAGGGACTATGTGAGCATGAGAGAGAGGGACGATGTGAGCGTGAGAGAGGGACTATGTGAGCGTGAGAGAGAGGGACTATGTGTGTGTGAGATAGAGGGACGATGTGAGCGTGAGAGAGAGGGACTATGTGAGCGTGAGAGAGGAGGACGATGTGAGTGTGATAGAGATGGACGATGTGTGTGTGTGAGAGAGAGGGACTATGTGAGTGTGAGAGAGAGGGACTATGTGAGCGTGAGAGAGGAGGACGATGTGAGTGTGATAGAGATGGACGATGTGTGTGTGAGAGAGAGGGACGATGTGAGCGTGAGAGAGAGGGACTATGTGAGCGTGAGAGAGAGGGACTATGTGAGTGTGAGAGAGAGGGACTATGTGAGCGTGAGAGAGAGGGACTATGTGAGCGTGAGAGAGGAGGACGATGTGAGTGTGATAGAGATGGACGATGTGAGCGTGAGAGAGAGGGACTATGTGCGTGAGAGAGAGATGGATGAAGTGTGCCTGAGAGAGAGGGACTATGTGTATGTGAGAGAGAGGGACGATGTGAGCGTGAGAGAGAGGGACTATGTGAGCGTGAGAGAGAGGGACTATGTGAGCGTGAGAGAGAGGGACTATGTGAGCGTGAGAGAGATGGACTATGTGAGTGTGAGAGAGAGGGACGATGTGTGTGAGAGAGAGGGACGATGTGTGCGTGAGAGAGAGGGACTATGTGAGTGTGAGAGAGAGGGACTATGTGTGAGTGTGAGAGAGAGGGACTATGTGAGTGTGAGAGAGAGGGACAATGTGCGTGAGAGAGAGATGGACGATGTGTGCGTGAGAGAGAGGGACTGTGTGTGTGAGAGAGAGGGAGTATGTGAGCGTGAGAGAGCGGGACTATGTGTGTGTGAGAGAGAGAGGGACTTTGTGTGTGTGAGAGAGAGGGACTATGTGAGCGTGAGAGAGAGGGACTGTGTGTGTGTGAGAGAGAGGGACTATGTGAGCGTGAGAGAGAGGGACGATGTGAGCGTGAGAGAGAGGGACTATGTGAGCGTGAGAGAGAGGGACTATGTGAGTGTGAGAGAGAGGGACGATGTGAGTGTGAAGGAGAGGGACGATGTGTGCGTGAGAGAGAGGGACTATGTGTGTGTGAGAGAGAGGGACGATGTGTGCGTGAGAGAGAGATGGACGATGTGAGTGTGAGAGAGAGGGATGATGTGAGTGTGAGAGAGAGAGACGATGTGAGTGTGAGAGAGAGGGACGATGTGTGTGTGATAGAGAGGGACGATGTGTGGGAGCGAGAGGGACAATGTGCGTGAGAGAGAGATGGACGATGTGAGTGTGAGAGAGAGGGACGATGTGAGTGTGAGAGAGAGAGACGATGTGTGTGTGAAAGAGAGGGACTATGTGAGTGTGAGAGAGAGGGACTATGTGTGAGTGTGAGAGAGAGGGACTATGTGAGTGTGAGAGAGAGGGACAATGTGCGTGAGAGAGAGATGGACGATGTGTGCGTGAGAGAGAGGGACTGTGTGTGTGAGAGAGAGGGAGTATGTGAGCGTGAGAGAGCGGGACTATGTGTGTGTGAGTTAGAGAGGGACTATGTGTGTGTGAGAGAGAGGGACTATGTGAGCGTGAGAGAGAGGGACTGTGTGTGTGTGAGAGAGAGGGACTATGTGAGCGTGAGAGAGAGGGACGATGTGAGCGTGAGAGAGAGGGACTATGTGAGCGTGAGAGAGAGGGACTATGTGAGTGTGAGAGAGAGGGACGATGTGAGTGTGAAGGAGAGGGACGATGTGTGCGTGAGAGAGAGGGACTATGTGTGTGTGAGAGAGAGGGACGATGTGTGCGTGAGAGAGAGATGGACGATGTGAGTGTGAGAGAGAGGGACGATGTGAGTGTGAGAGAGAGAGACGATGTGAGTGTGAGAGAGAGGGACGATGTGTGTGTGAGAGAGAGGGACGATGTGTGGGAGCGAGAGGGACAATGTGCGTGAGAGAGAGATGGACGATGTGAGTGTGAGAGAGAGGGACGATGTGAGTGTGAGAGAGAGAGACGATGTGTGTGTGAAAGAGAGGGACTATGTGAGCGTGAGAGAGACGGACGATGTGAGCGTGAGAGAGAGGGACGATGTGAGCGTGAGTGAGAGGGACGATGTGAGTGTGGGAGAGAGGGACGATGTGAGCGTGAGAGAGAGGGACTATGTGTGTGAGAGAGAGGGACGATGTGTGTGAGCGAGAGGGACAAGGTGTGCGTGAGAGAGAGATGGACGATGTGAGTGTGAGAGAGAGGGACGATGTGAGTGTGAGAGAGAGAGACGATGTGAGTGTGAGAGAGAGGGACGATGTGAGCGTGAGAGAGAGGGACGATGTGTGGGAGCGTGAGGGACAATGTGCGTGACAGAGAGATGGACGATGTGAGTGTGAGAGAGAGGGACGATGTGAGTGTGAGAGAGAGAGACGATGTGAGTGTGAGAGAGAGGGACGATGTGAGCGTGAGAGAGAAGGACGATGTGAGCGTGAGAGAGGAGGACGAAGTGAGTGTGAGAGAGGAGGATGATGTGAGCGTGAGAGAGAGGGATGACGTGAGCGTGAGAGAGAGGGACTATGTGAGCGTGAGAGAGGAGGACGATGTGAGTGTGATAGAGAGGGACGATGTGTGCGTGAAAGAGAGGGACTATGTGAGTGTGAGAGAGAGGGACTATGTGTGAGTGTGAGAGAGAGGGACTATGTGAGTGTGAGAGAGAGGGACTATGTGTGAGTGTGAGAGAGAGGGAGTATGTGAGTGTGAGAGAGAGGGACGATGTGTGTGTGAGAGAGGGACTATGTGTGTGTGAGAGTGAGGGACGATGTGTGTGTGAGAGAGGGACGATATGTGCGTGAGAGAGAGGGACTATGTGAGTGTGAGAGAGAGGGACTATGTGAGCGTGAGAGAGAGGGACGATGTGTGTGTGAGACAGAGGGACTATGTGTGTGTGAGAGAGAGGGACTATGTGAGCGTGAGAGAGACGGACGATGTGTGTGAGAGAGAGGGACGATGTGTGCGTGAGAGAGAGGGACTATTGAGTGTGAGAGAGAGGGACAATGTGCGTGAGAGAGAGATGGACGATGTGTGCGTGAGAGAGAGGGACTATGTGCGTGAGAGAGAGATGGACGATGTGTGCGAGAGAGAGAGGGACTATGTGTGTGTGAGAGAGAGGGACTATGTGAGCGTGAGAGAGTGGGACTATGTGTATGTGAGAGAGAGGGACTATGTGTGTGTGAGAGAGAGGGACTATGTGAGCGTGAGAGAGAGGGACTATGTGTGTGTGAGAGAGAGGGACTATGTGAGCGTGAGAGAGACGGACTATGTGTGTGTGAGATAGAGGGACTATGTGTGTGTGAGAGAGAGGGACTATGTGAGCGTGAAAGAGAGGGACTATGTGTGTGTGAGAGAGAGGGACTATGTGTGTGTGAGATAGAGGGACTATGTGTGTGTGAGAGAGAGGGACTATGTGAGCGTGAGAGAGAGGGACTATGTGTGTGTGTGAGAGAGGGACTATGTGAGCGTGAGAGAGAGGGACTATGTGTGTGTGAGATAGAGGGACTATGTGTGTGAGCGAGAGGGACAATGTGTGCGTGAATGAGAGATGGACGATGTGAGTGTGAGAGAGAGGAACGATGTGAGTGTGAGAGAGAGAGACGATGTGAGTGTGAGAGAGAGGGACGATGTGTGTGTGAGAGAGAGGGACGATGTGTGGGAGCGAGAGGGACAATGTGCGTGAGAGAGAGATGGACGATGTGAGTGTGAGAGAGAGGGACGATGTGAGTGTGAGAGAGAGAGACGATGTGAGTGTGAGAGAGAGGGACGATGTGAGCGTGAGAGAGAAGGACGATGTGAGCGTGAGAGAGGAGGACGAAGTGAGTGTGAGAGAGGAGGATGATGTGAGCGTGAGAGAGAGGGATGACGTGAGCGTGAGAGAGAGGGACTATGTGAGCGTGAGAGAGGAGGACGATGTGTGTGAGAGAGAGGGACGATGTGTGCGTGAGAGAGAGGGACTATTGAGTGTGAGAGAGAGGGACAATGTGCGTGAGAGAGAGATGGACGATGTGTGCGTGAGAGAGAGGGACTATGTGCGTGAGAGAGAGATGGACGATGTGTGCGAGAGAGAGAGGGACTATGTGTGCGTGAAAGAGAGGGACTATGTGAGTGTGAGAGAGAGCGACTATGTGTGAGTGTGAGAGAGAGGGAGTATGTGAGTGTGAAAGAGAGGGACGATGTGTGTGTGAGAGAGGGACTATGTGTGTGTGAGAGAGAGGGACGATGTGTGTGTGAGAGAGGGACGATATGTGCGTGAGAGAGAGGGACTATGTGAGTGTGAGAGAGAGAGGGACGATGTGTGTGTGAGACAGAGGGACTATGTGTGTGTGAGAGAGAGGGACTATGTGAGCGTGAGAGAGACGGACGATGTGTGTGAGAGAGAGGGACGATGTGTGCGTGAGAGAGAGGGACTATTGAGTGTGAGAGAGAGGGACAATGTGCGTGAGAGAGAGATGGACGATGTGTGCGTGAGAGAGAGGGACTATGTGCGTGAGAGAGAGATGGACAATGTGTGCGAGAGAGAGAGGGACTATGTGTGTGTGAGAGAGAGGGACTATGTGAGCGTGAGAGAGAGGGACTATGTGTGTGTGAGAGAGAGGGACTATGTGTGTGTGAGAGAGATGGACTATGTGAGTATGAGATAGAGGGACTATGTGTGTGTGTGAGAGAGGGACTATGTGAGCGTGAGAGAGAGGGACTATGTGTGTGTGAGATAGAGGGACTATGTGTGTGAGAGAGAGGGACTATGTGAGCGTGAAAGAGAGGGACTATGTGTGTGTGAGAGAGAGGGACTATGTGTGTGTGAGATAGAGGGACTATGTGTGTGTGAGAGAGAGGGACTATGTGAGCGTGAGAGAGAGGGACTATGTGTGTGTGAGATAGAGGGACTATGTGAGCGTGAGAGAGAGGGACTATGTGTGTGTGAGATAGAGGGACTATGTGAGCGTGAGAGAGAGGGACGATGTGAGCGTGAGAGAGGGACTATGTGAGCGTGAGAGAGAGGGACTATGTGTGTGTGAGATAGAGGGACGATGTGAGCGTGAGAGAGAGGGACTATGTGAGCGTGAGAGAGGAGGACGATGTGAGTGTGATAGAGATGGACGATGTGTGTGTGAGAGAGAGGGACTATGTGAGTGTGAGAGAGAGGGACTATGTGAGCGTGAGAGAGGAGGACGATGTGAGTGTGATAGAGATGGACGATGTGTGTGTGAGAGAGAGGGACGATGTGAGCGTGAGAGAGAGGGACTATGTGAGCGTGAGAGAGAGGGACTATGTGAGTGTGAGAGAGAGGGACTATGTGAGCGTGAGAGAGAGGGACTATGTGAGCGTGAGAGAGGAGGACGATGTGAGTGTGATAGAGATGGACGATGTGAGCGTGAGGCAGAGGGACTATGTGCGTGAGAGAGAGATGGACGAAGTGTGCGTGAGAGAGAGGGACTATGTGTATGTGAGAGAGAGGGACGATGTGAGCGTGAGAGAGAGGGACTATGTGAGCGTGAGAGAGAGGGACTATGTGAGCGTGAGAGAGAGGGACTATGTGAGCGTGAGAGAGATGGACTATGTGAGTGTGAGAGAGAGGGACGATGTGTGTGAGAGAGAGGGACGATGTGTGCGTGAGAGAGAGGGACTATGTGAGTGTGAGAGAGAGGGACTATGTGTGAGTGTGAGAGAGAGGGACTATGTGAGTGTGAGAGAGAGGGACAATGTGCGTGAGAGAGAGATGGACGATGTGTGCGTGAGAGAGAGGGACTGTGTGTGTGAGAGAGAGGGAGTATGTGAGCGTGAGAGAGCGGGACTATGTGTGTGTGAGAGAGAGAGGGACTATGTGTGTGAGAGAGAGGGACTAAGTGAGCGTGAGAGAGAGGGACTGTGTGTGTGTGAGAGAGAGGGACTATGTGAGCGTGAGAGAGAGGGACGATGTGAGCGTGAGAGAGAGGGACTATGTGAGCGTGAGAGAGAGGGACTATGTGAGTGTGAGAGAGAGGGACGATGTGAGTGTGAAGGAGAGGGACGATGTGTGCGTGAGAGAGAGGGACTATGTGTGTGTGAGAGAGAGGGACTATGTGAGCGTGAGAGAGAGGGACTATGTGAGTGTGAAGGAGAGGGACGATGTGTGTGTGAGAGAGAGGGACTATGTGAGCGTGAGAGAGAGGGATGATGTGAGCCTGAGAGAGCGGAACTATGTGAGCGTGAGAGAGAGGGACTATGTGTGTGTGAGAGAGAGGGACTATGTGTGTGTGAGATAGAGGGACTATGTGAGTGTGAGAGAGAGGGACTATGTGAGCGTGAGAGAGAGGGACGATGTGATCGTGAGAGAGAGGGACTATGTGAGTGTGAGAGTGAGGGACTATGTGTGTGTGAGAGAGAGGGACTATGTGTGTGTGAGAGAGAGGGACTATGTGTGTGTGAGATAGAGGGACTATGTGAGCGTGAGAGAGAGGGATGATGTGAGTGTGAGAGAGAGGGACAATGTGTGTGAGAGAGAGGGACGATGTGTGCGTGAGAGAGAGGGACTATGTGAGTGTGAGAGAGAGAGGGACAATGTGCGTGAGAGAGAGATGGACGATGTGTGCTTGAGAGAGAGGGACTGTGTGTGTGTGAGAGAGAGGGACTATGTGAGCGTGAGAGAGCGGGACTATGTGTGTGTGAGATAGAGGGACTATGTGAGCGTGAGAGAGAGGGACGATGTGTGTGAGAGAGAGGGACTATGTGAGCGTGAGAGAGAGGGATGATGTGAGCATGAGAGAGCGGGACTGTGTGTGTGAGAGAGAGGGACTATGTGAGCGTGAGAGAGAGGGATGATGTGAGCGTGAGAGAGCGGGACTATGTGTGTGTGAGAGAGAGGGACTATGTGAGCGTGAGAGAGAGGGATGATGTGAGCGTGAGAGAGCAGGACTATGTGTGTGTGAGAGAGAGAGGGACTATGTGAGCGTGAGAGAGCGGGACTATGTGTGTGTGAGAGAGAGGGACGATGTGAGCGTGAGAGAGAGGGACTATGTGAGTGTGAGAGAGAGGGACTATGTGTGTGTGAGAGAGAGGGACTATGTGAGTGTGAGAGTGAGGGACGATGTGTGTGAGAGAGAGGGACGATGTGTGTGAGCGAGAGGGACGATGTGTGTGAGAGAGGAGGATGATATGAGTGTGAGAGAGAGGTACGATGTGTGTGTGAAAGAGAGGGACTATGTGAGCGTGAGAGAGACGGACGATGTGAGCGTGAGAGAGAGGGACGATGTGAGCGTGAGTGAGAGGGACGATGTGAGTGTGGGAGAGAGGGACGATGTGAGCGTGAGAGAGAGGGACTATGTGTGTGAGAGAGAGTGACGATGTGTGTGAGCGAGAGGGACAATGTGTGCGTGAGAGAGAGATGGACGATGTGAGTGTGAGAGAGAGGGACGATGTGAGTGTGAGAGAGAGAGACGATGTGAGTGTGAGAGAGAGGGACGATGTGTGTGTGAGAGAGAGGGACGATGTGTGGGAGCGAGAGGGACAATGTGCGTGAGAGAGAGATGGACGATGTGAGTGTGAGAGAGAGGGACGATGTGAGTGTGAGAGAGAGAGAGACGATGTGAGTGTGAGAGAGAGGGACGATGTGAGCGTGAGAGAGAAGGACGATGTGAGCGTGAGAGAGGAGGACGAAGTGAGTGTGAGAGAGGAGGATGATGTGAGCGTGAGAGAGAGGGATGACGTGAGCGTGAGAGAGAGGGACTATGTGAGCGTGAGAGAGGAGGACGAAGTGAGTGTGAGAGAGGAGGATGATGTGAGCGTGAGAGAGAGGGATGAAGTGAGCGTGAGAGAGAGGGACTATGTGAGCGTGAGAGAGGAGGACGATGTGAGTGTGATAGAGAGGGACGATGTGTGCGTGAAAGAGAGGGACTATGTGAGTGTGAGAGAGAGGGACTATGTGTGAGTGTGAGAGAGAGGGACTATGTGAGTGTGAGAGAGAGGGACTATGTGTGAGTGTGAGAGAGAGGGAGTATGTGAGTGTGAGAGAGAGGGACGATGTGGTGTGAGAGAGGGACTATGTGAGTGTGAGAGAGAGGGACTATGTGTGAGTGTGAGAGAGAGGGACTATGTGAGTGTGAGAGAGAGGGAGTATGTGAGTGTGAGAGAGAGGGACGATGTGTGTGTGAGAGTGGGACTATGTGTGTGTGAGAGAGAGGGACAATGTGTGTGTGAGAGAGGGACGATATGTGCGTGAGAGAGAGGGACTATGTGAGTGTGAGAGAGAGAGGGACGATGTGTGTGTGAGACAGAGGGACTATGTGTGTGTGAGAGAGAGGGACTATGTGAGCGTGAGAGAGACGGACGATGTGTGTGAGAGAGAGGGACGATGTGTGCGTGAGAGAGAGGGACTATTGAGTGTGAGAGAGAGGGACAATGTGCGTGAGAGAGAGATGGACGATGTGTGCGTGAGAGAGAGGGACTATGTGCGTGAGAGAGAGATGGACGATGTGTGCGTGAGAGAGAGGGACTATGTGTGTGTGAGAGAGAGGGACTATGTGAGCGTGAGAGAGAGGGACTATGTGTGTGTGAGAGAGAGGGACTATGTGTGTGTGAGAGAGATGGACTATGTGAGTGTGAGATAGAGGGACTATGTGTGTGTGTGAGAGAGGGACTATGTGAGCGTGAGAGAGAGGGACTATGTGTGTGTGAGATAGAGGGACTATGTGAGCGTGAGAGAGAGGGACTATGTGTGTGTGAGATAGAGGGACTATGTGTGTGTGAGAGAGAGGGACTATGTGAGCGTGAGAGAGAGGGACTATGTGTGTGTGAGATAGAGGGACTATGTGAGCGTGAGAGAGAGGGACTATGTGTGTGTGAGATAGAGGGACTATGTGAGCGTGAGAGAGAGGGACGATGTGAGCGTGAGAGAGAGGGACGATGTGTGTGTGAGACAGAGGGACTATGTGTGTGTGAGAGAGAGGGACTATGTGAGCGTGAGAGAGACGGACGATGTGTGTGAGAGAGAGGGACGATGTGTGCGTGAGAGAGAGGGACTATTGAGTGTGAGAGAGAGGGACAATGTGCGTGAGAGAGAGATGGACGATGTGTGCGTGAGAGAGAGGGACTATGTGCGTGAGAGAGAGATGGACGATGTGTGCGAGAGAGAGAGGGACTATGTGTGTGTGAGAGAGAGGGACTATGTGAGCGTGAGAGAGTGGGACTATGTGTGTGTGAGAGAGAGGGACTATGTGTGTGTGAGAGAGAGGGACTATGTGAGCGTGAGAGAGAGGGACTATGTGTGTGTGAGAGAGAGGGACTATGTGAGCGTGAGAGAGAGGGACTATGTGTGTGTGAGATAGAGGGACTATGTGTGTGTGAGAGAGAGGGACTATGTGAGCGTGAAAGAGAGGGACTATGTGTGTGTGAGAGAGAGGGACTATGTGTGTGTGAGATAGAGGGACTATGTGTGTGTGAGAGAGAGGGACTATGTGAGCGTGAGAGAGAGGGACTATGTGTGTCTGTGAGAGAGGGACTATGTGAGCGTGAGAGAGAGGGACTATGTGTGTGTGAGATAGAGGGACTATGTGTGTGAGCGAGAGGGACAATGTGTGCGTGAGAGAGAGATGGACGATGTGAGTGTGAGAGAGAGGGACGATGTGAGTGTGAGAGAGAGAGACGATGTGAGTGTGAGAGAGAGGGACGATGTGTGTGTGAGAGAGAGGGACGATGTGTGGGAGCGAGAGGGACAATGTGCGTGAGAGAGAGATGGACGATGTGAGTGTGAGAGAGAGGGACGATGTGAGTGTGAGAGAGAGAGACGATGTGAGTGTGAGAGAGAGGGACGATGTGTGTGTGAGAGAGAGGGACTATGTGAGCGTGAGAGAGAGGGACTATGTGTGTGTGAGATAGAGGGACTATGTGTGTGTGAGAGAGAGGGACTATGTGAGCGTGAAAGAGAGGGACTATGTGTGTGTGAGAGAGAGGGACTATGTGTGTGTGAGATAGAGGGACTATGTGTGTGTGAGAGAGAGGGACTATGTGAGCGTGAGAGAGAGGGACTATGTGTGTGTGTGAGAGAGGGACTATGTGAGCGTGAGAGAGAGGGACTATGTGTGTGTGAGATAGAGGGACTATGTGTGTGAGCGAGAGGGACAATGTGTGCGTGAGAGAGAGATGGACGATGTGAGTGTGAGAGAGAGGGACGATGTGAGTGTGAGAGAGAGAGACGATGTGAGTGTGAGAGAGAGGGACGATGTGTGTGTGAGAGAGAGGGACGATGTGTGGGAGCGAGAGGGACAATGTGCGTGAGAGAGAGATGGACGATGTGAGTGTGAGAGAGAGGGACGATGTGAGTGTGAGAGAGAGGGACGATGTGAGTGTGAGAGAGAGAGACGATGTGAGTGTGAGAGAGAGGGACGATGTGAGCGTGAGAGAGAAGGACGATGTGAGCGTGAGAGAGGAGGACGAAGTGAGTGTGAGAGAGGAGGATGATGTGAGCGTGAGAGAGAGGGATGACGTGAGCGTGAGAGAGAGGGACTATGTGAGCGTGAGAGAGGAGGACGATGTGAGTGTGATAGAGAGGGACGATGTGTGCGTGAAAGAGAGGGACTATGTGAGTGTGAGAGAGAGAGGGACGATGTGTGTGTGAGACAGAGGGACTATGTGTGTGTGAGAGAGAGGGACTATGTGAGCGTGAGAGAGACGGACGATGTGTGTGAGAGAGAGGGACGATGTGTGCGTGAGAGAGAGGGACTATTGAGTGTGAGAGAGAGGGACAATGTGCGTGAGAGAGAGATGGACGATGTGTGCGTGAGAGAGAGGGACTATGTGCGTGAGAGAGAGGGACGATGTGAGTGTGAGAGAGAGGGACTATGTGCGTGAGAGAGAGGGACGATGTGAGTGTGTGAGAGAGGGACGATGTGTGCGAGAGAGAGAGGGACTATGTGTGTGTGAGAGAGAGGGACTATGTGAGCTTGAGAGAGAGGGACTATGTGTGTGTGAGAGAGAGGGACTATGTGTGTGTGAGAGAGATGGACTATGTGAGTATGAGATAGAGGGACTATGTGTGTGTGTGAGAGAGGGACTATGTGAGCGTGAGAGAGAGGGACTATGTGTGTGTGAGATAGAGGGACTATGTGTGTGTGAGAGAGAGGGACTATGTGAGCGTGAAAGAGAGGGACTATATGTGTGTGAGAGAGAGGGACTATGTGTGTGTGAGATAGAGGGACTATGTGTGTGTGAGAGAGAGGGACTATGTGAGCGTGAGAGAGAGGGACTATATGTGTGTGTGAGATAGAGGGACTATGTGAGCGTGAGAGAGAGGGGACTATGTGTGTGTGAGATAGAGGGACTATGTGAGCGTGAGAGAGAGGGACGATGTGAGCGTGAGAGAGGGACTATGTGAGCGTGAGAGAGGGACTATGTGTGTGTGAGATAGAGGGACGATGTGAGCGTGAGAGAGAGGGACTATGTGAGCGTGAGAGAGGAGGACGATGTGAGTGTGATAGAGATGGACGATGTGTGTGTGAGAGAGAGGGACTATGTGAGTGTGAGAGAGAGGGACTATGTGAGCGTGAGAGAGGAGGACGATGTGAGTGTGATAGAGATGGACGATGTGTGTGTGAGAGAGAGGGACGATGTGAGCGTGAGAGAGAGGGACTATGTGAGCGTGAGAGAGAGGGACTATGTGAGTGTGAGAGAGAGGGACTATGTGAGCGTGAGAGAGAGGGACTATGTGAGCGTGAGAGAGGAGGACGATGTGAGTGTGATAGAGATGGACGATGTGAGCGTGAGAGAGAGGGACTATGTGCGTGAGAGAGAGATGGACGAAGTGTGCGTGAGAGAGAGGGACTATGTGTATGTGAGAGAGAGGGACGATGTGAGCGTGAGAGAGAGGGACTATGTGAGCGTGAGAGAGAGGGACTATGTGAGCGTGAGAGAGAGGGACTATGTGAGCGTGAGCGAGATGGACTATGTGAGTGTGAGAGAGAGGGACGATGTGTGTGAGAGAGAGGGACGATGTGTGCGTGAGAGAGAGGGACTATGTGAGTGTGAGAGAGAGGGACAATGTGCGTGAGAGAGAGATGGACGATGTGTGCGTGAGAGAGAGGGACTGTGTGTGTGAGAGAGAGGGAGTATGTGAGCGTGAGAGAGCGGGACTATGTGTGTGTGAGAGAGAGAGGGACTATGTGTGTGAGAGAGAGGGACTATGTGAGCGTGAGAGAGAAGGACTGTGTGTGTGTGAGAGAGAGGGACTATGTGAGCGTGAGAGAGAGGGACGATGTGAGCGTGAGAGAGAGGGACTATGTGAGCGTGAGAGAGAGGGACTATGTGAGTGTGAGAGAGAGGGACGATGTGAGTGTGAAGGAGAGGGACGATGTGTGCGTGAGAGAGAGGGACTATGTGTGTGTGAGAGAGAGGGACGATGTGTGTGTGAGAGAGAGGGACTATGTGAGCGTGAGAGAGAGGGATGATGTGAGCCTGAGAGAGCGGAACTATGTGAGCGTGAGAGAGAGGGACTATGTGTGTGTGAGAGAGAGGGACTATGTGTGTGTGAGATCGAGGGACTATGTGAGTGTGAGAGAGAGGGACTATGTGAGCGTGAGAGAGAGGGACGATGTGATCGTGAGAGAGAGGGACTATGTGAGTGTGAGAGTGAGGGACTATGTGTGTGTGAGAGAGAGGGACTATGTGTGTGTGAGAGAGAGGGACTATGTGTGTGTGAGATAGAGGGACTATGTGAGCGTGAGAGAGAGGGATGATGTGAGTGTGAGAGAGAGGGACAATGTGTGTGAGAGAGAGGGACGATGTGTGCGTGAGAGAGAGGGACTATGTGAGTGTGAGAGAGAGAGGGACAATGTGCTTGAGAGAGAGATGGACTATGTGAGCGTGAGAGAGAGGGACTATGTGTGTGTGAGATAGAGGGACGATGTGAGCGTGAGAGAGCGGGACTATGTGTGTGTGAGATAGAGGGACTATGTGAGCGTGAGAGAGAGGGACGATGTGTGTGAGAGAGAGGGACTATGTGAGCGTGAGAGAGAGGGATGATGTGAGCATGAGAGAGCGGGACTGTGTGTGTGTGAGAGAGAGGGACTATGTGAGCGTGAGAGAGAGGGATGATGTGAGCGTGAGAGAGCAGGACTATGTGTGTGTGAGAGAGAGAGGGACTATGTGAGCGTGAGAGAGCGGGACTATGTGTGTGTGAGAGAGAGGGACTATGTGAGCGTGAGAGAGAGGGACTATGTGAGTGTGAGAGAGAGGGACTATGTGTGCGTGAGAGAGAGGGACTATGTGAGTGTGAGAGTGAGGGACGATGTGTGTGAGAGAGAGGGACGATGTGTGTGAGCGAGAGGGACGATGTGTGTGAGAGAGGAGGATGATATGAGTGTGAGAGAGAGGTACGATGTGTGTGTGAAAGAGAGGGACAATGTGAGCGTGAGAGAGACGGACGATGTGAGCATGAGAGAGAGGGACGATGTGAGCGTGAGTGAGAGGGACGATGTGAGTGTGGGAGAGAGGGACGATGTGAGCATGAGAGAGAGGGACTATGTGTGTGAGAGAGAGTGACGATGTGTGTGAGCGAGAGGGACAATGTGTGCGTGAGAGAGAGATGGACGATGTGAGTGTGAGAGAGAGGGACGATGTGAGTGTGAGAGAGAGAGACGATGTGAGTGTGAGAGAGAGGGACGATGTGTGTGTGAGAGAGAGGGACGATGTGTGGGAGCGAGAGGGACAATGTGCGTGAGAGAGAGATGGACGATGTGAGTGTGAGAGAGAGGGACGATGTGAGTGTGAGAGAGAGAGACGATGTGAGTGTGAGAGAGAGGGACGATGTGAGCGTGAGAGAGAAGGACGATGTGAGCGTGAGAGAGGAGGACGAAGTGAGTGTGAGAGAGGAGGATGATGTGAGCGTGAGAGAGAGGGATGACGTGAGCGTGAGAGAGAGGGACTATGTGAGCGTGAGAGAGGAGGACGAAGTGAGTGTGAGAGAGGAGGATGATGTGAGCGTGAGAGAGAGGGACGATGTGAGTGTGAGAGAGAGGGACTATGTGTGCGTGAAAGAGAGGGACTATGTGAGTGTGAGAGAGAGGGACTATGTGTGAGTGTGAGAGAGAGGGACTATGTGAGTGTGAGAGAGAGGGACTATGTGTGAGTGTGAGAGAGAGAGAGTATGTGAGTGTGAGAGAGAGGGACGATGTGTGTGTGAGAGAGGGACTATGTGAGTGTGAGAGAGAGGGACTATGTGTGAGTGTGAGAGAGAGGGACTATGTGAGTGTGAGAGAGAGGGAGTATGTGAGTGTGAGAGAGAGGGACGATGTGTGTGTGAGAGTGGGACTATGTGTGTGTGAGAGAGAGGGACGATGTGTGTGTGAGAGAGGGACGATATGTGCGTGAGAGAGAGGGACTATGTGAGTGTGAGAGAGAGAGGGACGATGTGTGTGTGAGACAGAGGGACTATGTGTGTGTGAGAGAGAGGGACTATGTGAGCGTGAGAGAGACGGACGATGTGTGTGAGAGAGAGGGACGATGTGTGCGTGAGAGAGAGGGACTATTGAGTGTGAGAGAGAGGGACAATGTGCGTGAGAGAGAGATGGACTATGTGTGTGTGAGAGAGAGGGACTATGTGCGTGAGAGAGAGATGGACGATGTGTGCGTGAGAGAGAGGGACTATGTGTGTGTGAGAGAGAGGGACTATGTGAGCGTGAGAGAGAGGGACTATGTGTGTGTGAGAGAGAGGGACTATGTGTGTGTGAGAGAGATGGACTATGTGAGTGTGAGATAGAGGGACTATGTGTGTGTGTGAGAGAGGGACTATGTGAGCGTGAGAGAGAGGGACTATGTGTGTGTGAGATAGAGGGACTATGTGAGCGTGAGAGAGAGGGACTATGTGTGTGTGAGATAGAGGGACTATGTGTGTGTGAGAGAGAGGGACTATGTGAGCGTGAGAGAGAGGGACTATGTGTGTGTGAGATAGAGGGACTATGTGAGCGTGAGAGAGAGGGACTATGTGTGTGTGATATAGAGGGACTATGTGAGCGTGAGAGAGAGGGACGATGTGAGCGTGAGAGAGGGACTATGTGAGCGTGAGAGAGAGGGACTATGTGTGTGTGAGATAGAGGGACTATGTGAGCGCGAGAGAGAGGGACTATGTGAGCGTGAGAGAGGAGGACGATGTGAGTGTGATAGAGATGGACGATGTGTGTGTGAGAGAGAGGGACTATGTGAGTGTGAGAGAGAGGGACTATGTGAGCGTGAGAGAGGAGGACGATGTGAGTGTGATAGAGATGGACGATGTGTGTGTGAGAGAGAGGGACGATGTGAGCGTGAGAGAGAGGGACTGTGTGAGCGTGAGAGAGAGGGACTATGTGAGTGTGAGAGAGAGGGACTATGTGAGCGTGAGAGAGAGGGACTATGTGAGCGTGAGAGAGGAGGACGATGTGAGTGTGATAGAGATGGACGATGTGAGCGTGAGAGAGAGGGACTATGTGAGCGTGAGAGAGAGGGACTATGTGTGTGTGAGAGAGAGGGACTATGTGAGTGTGAGAGAGAGAGGGACTATGTGTGTGTGAGAGAGAGGGACTATGTGATCGCGAGAGAGGGGGACTATGTGTGTGTGAGAAAGAGGGACTATGTGTGTGTGAGAGAGAGGGACTATGTGTGTGTGAGAGAGGGGGACTATGTGAGCGTGAGAGAGAGGGATGATGTGAGCGTGAGAGAGCGGAACTATGTGAGTGTTAGAGAGAGGGACGATGTGTGTGAGAGAGAGGGACGATGTGTGTGAGAGAGGAGGATGATATGAGCGTGAGAGAGATGGATGATGTGTGTGAGAGAGAGGGACGATGTGAGTGTGAGAGTGGAGGACGATTTGAGTGTGAGAGAGAGGGACGATGTGTGTGAGAGAGAGGGACAATGTGAGTGTGAGAGAGGAGGACGATGTGTGTGAGAGAGAGGGACGATGTGAATGTGAGAGAGGAGGATGATGTGAGTGTGAGAGAGAGGGACCATGTGAGTGTGAGAGAGGGACGATGTGTGCGTGAGAGAGAGGGATGATGTGTGCGTGAGAGAGAGGGACGATGTGAGCGTGAGAGTGAGGGACGATTTGAGCGTGCGAGAGAGGGACGATATGTGCATGCGAGAGAGGGACGATGTGTATGAGAGAGAGGGACGATGTGTGTGAGAGAGAGGGACGATGTGTGTGATAGAGCGACGCTGTGACTGTGAGAGACCATGACGATGTGAGTGTGTGAGAGAGGGAATATGTGAGCGTGAGAGAGGAGGACTATGTGAGTGTGTGAGAGAGGGACGATGTGAGTGTGAGAGCTAGGGACTGTGTGAGTGTGAGAGGGAGGAACTATGTGTGCGTGAGAGAGAGGGACGATGTGAGTGTGAGAGAGAGGGACGATGTGAGCGTGAGAGAGGAGGACGATGTGAGTGTGAGTGAGGAGGACGATGTGAGCGTGAGAGTCAGGGATGTCGTGAGTGTGAGAGAGAGGGACTATGTGAGCGTGAGAGAGGAGGACGATGTGAGTGTGTGAGAGAGGGACGATGTGAGTGTGAAAGAGAGGGACTATGTGAGCGTGAGAGAGAGGGACGATGTGAGCGTGAGAGAGAGGGACGATGTGAGTGTGAGAGAGAGGGACTATGTGAGCGTGAGAGAGGAGCACGATGTGAGTGTGAGAGAGGAGGACGATGTGAGCGTGAGAGTGAGGGATGACGTGAGTGTGAGAGAGGGTCTATGTGAGCGTGAGAGAGAGGAACTATGTGAGTGTGAGAGAGAGGGACTATGTGAGCGTGAGAGAGGAGGACGATGTGAGTGTGAGAGAGAGGGACGATGTGAGCGTGAGAGAGGAGGACGATGTGAGTGTGAGAGAGAAGGACGATGTGAGCGTAAGAGAGAGGGATGACATGAGCGTGAGAGAGAGGGACTATGTGAGTGTGAGAGAGGAGGACGATGTGAGTGTGAGAGAGAGGGACTATGTGTGTGAGAGAGAGGGACGATGTGAGCGTGAGAGAGGAGGACAATGTGAGTGTGAGAGAGGAGGACGATGTGAGTGTGAGAGAGAGAGAGACGATGTGAGTGTGAGAGAGAAGGACGATGTGAGCGTGAGAGAGAAGGACGATGTGAGTGTGAGAGAGGAGGATGATGTGAGTGTGAGAGAGGAGGATGATGTGAGCGTGAGAGAGAGGGATGACGTGATCGTGAGAGAGAGGGACTATGTGAGCGTGAGAGAGGAGGACGTTGTGAGTGTGAGAGAGGAGGACGATGTGAGTGTGAGAGAGGAGGATGATGTGAGCGTGAGAGAGAGGGATGACGTGAGCGTGAGAGAGAGGGACTATGTGAGCGTGAGAGAGGAGGACGATGTGAGTGTGAGAGAGCGGAACTATGTGTGCGTGAAAGAGAGGGACTATGTGAGTGTGAGAGAGAGGGACTATGTGTGAGTGTGAGAGAGAGGGACTATGTGAGTGTGAGAGAGAGGGACTATGTGTGAGTGTGAGAGAGGGACTATGTGAGCGTGAGAGAGAGGGACGATGTGAGCGTGAGAGAGACGGACGATGTGAGCGTGAGAGAGACGGACGATGTGAGCGTGAGAGAGAGGGATGATGTGAGTGTGATTGAGAGGGACGATGTGAGTGTGAGAGAGAGGGACGATGTGAGTGTGAGAGAGACGGACGATGTGAGCGTGAGAGAGAGGGACGATGTGAGCGTGAGAGAGGAGGATGATGTGAGCGTGAGAGAGGGAGGATGTGAGCGTGAGAGAGAGGGACGATGTGAGTGTGAGAGAGAGGGACTATGTGAGCGTGAGAGAGGAGGATGATGTGTGCGTGAGAGAGGGAGGATGTGAGCGTGAGAGAGAGGGACTATGTGAGTGTGGGAGAGGGAGGATGTGAGTGTGAGTGTGAGAGAGAGGGACTATGTGAGTGTGGGAGAGGGAGGATGTGAGTGTGAGTGTGAGAGAGAGGGACTATGTGAGTGTGGGAGAGGGAGGATGTGAGTGTGAGAGAGAGGGACTATGTGAGTGTGGGAGAGGGAGGATGTGAGTGTGAGTGTGAGAGAGAGGGACTATGTGAGTGTGAGAGAGGGAGGATGTGAGTGTGAGTGTGAGAGAGGGAGGATGTGAGAGAGAGGGACTATGTGAGTGTGAGAGAGGGAGGATGTGAGTGTGAGTGTGAGAGAGGGAGGATGTGAGTGTGAGTGTGAGAGAGAGAGTAGCTGCTTAGAAAGTCAAACTCTGATGTTTTACTTATGCAAACACTGCCCAGAACTGACCAGCTTTAGTGACGATGTGTGTATATATAAAAAACTTTTATGAATAAAGTATATTTTCGGAATATATATTAACAAAGCCACCTCTGACCACCAGGAAATGGTCAGCACGTAGTGTCCTCAAGACCCTGAGGGAAAAGGAGAGGCTGGATTCTGTCGTGTGCTTCCCCGAGCAGACTGTCCAAGTCATTCGGCAGAATGTCTCACCACCAGAACTTTCCAACAGGCACCAAGACATCCCTTGGCTGGTGGTGGGAAGGGCACTGCCTGTGAGACCCTCCCGGTAAGCCTGGGCAGTCTGTGTCACCTCACGCTGCCCTCGAAGCTGCTGCTGGGGCTTAGAGACTGTCACACATCTCCTGCCCGAGTGTGCCTTTGTGAAGGAAGTCTGGGGGGGACGATACAGCGGGTTTGTGGCCGGGATTCCCTGCTCCACGGTCTGTTCCCCCGGGACGCACACCGAGACAAACATCGATTGGAGGACCATCAGTGAAAGATGCTCTGCCCGAAACCTGTTGGGTCGCCCAGAGCGTGGGGTTGACCGTGACCGAGTGTTTCAGACTGGCAACATTCCAAAGTCCAGGACTACGGGCTGCAGGATGCATTAAAGCTCAAGGACAGCTATCGCCAAGGGGCATTGTCTGAGCTCTTCCTGCTGAAGTTAAAGGGGGGGTCCTTTCAGTTATCAGACAGCCTCAATGTCTGTAAATAGTGTCCCGTAAGAGACAGAAATGTCTTCAGTTTTTGCAACTGCAGGGAATATCAGATACCAATGTTCATTTTCATGGATATGCAAAGACAGTACAGAACTGCTTTAATACGTGTGAATAAAGATAAAGGCTTTTTTTCTGAATAAAACATGTTTCTGCAAAATAAAACCACTGGACGTAACAGTATGATTAGGCAGGACCACACGAAGGGGACATCACGTTTGACAAATATGAGGGGAGGGACAGTCGATGGGATGGATTCGGATTTACTAAAGGCTTTCAATAAAGTGCCACACAACATGCCAGATGCCAGGATTCCCACTCTCTGACCTGCTCTTGTAGCCACTGTGTTTATGTGGTGAGTCCAGTTGAGTTTCGGGTCAACGGTACCCCCCAGCATGGTGATGGTGGGACATTCAGTGATGGTAACACCATTGTCAAGGTGGATTAAGAATATTTTATTAATGAGCAGATGGGACATGGGACAGCACGCGCACACACACACAGGCACACATAGACACACACACAGATACAGAGACACACGTGCAGAAACACATGTACACACACACACCCATGCACACGAAGACACACAGATACAGAATCATGTGCAGAAATACACACACACAAAGACCTAGATACAGAGACATGTGCACCAAAACACAGACACACACACACATAGATATAGAGAAAGATATACACACACACAAGCAGACATGCACTCACAACCACACGCAGACACACAGATGCACACTCAGATACAGAGACACATGTGCAGAAACACGCACACAAACACATACACACATAAACAGACACACACATACACAGGTACAGAGACACGTGCGCACAAACACACACACAAACACACACACTCATACACACATACACACACAAACAGACACACTCATACACACACAAACACACACGCTCATACACACATACACACACAAACAGACACACACACAGCCACACACACACAGACAGGTGCACACACACACAGACACACACAGCCACAGACACACACAGGCACATACACAGGTACAGAGACACGTGCGCAGAAACACACACTCATACACACATACACACACAAACAGACACACACACAGCCACACACAGCCACATACACACACACCAACAGATACACACAGACACACACACAGACACACAGAGACACACACAGACAGACAGACAGACACACACAGACAGACACACACACAGACACACATACAGAGACACACACAGACAGACACACACAGTCACAGACACACATATGCAGGCACACACAGACAGACACAGACACACAGACAGACACACGCGCACAGACACACAGAGACACACACACACACAGACAGACACAGACACAGCCACAGACACACACAGCCACACACACAGGCACATACACAGGTACAGAGACACGTGCGCAGAAACACACACTCATACACACATACACACACAAAGAGACACACAGCCACACACAGACACATACACACACACCAACAGATACACACAGACACACAGAGACACACACAGACAGACAGACACGCACACAGACACACAGACAGACACACACCCAGACACACATACAGAGACACACACAGACACACACAGACAGATACACACACAGACACACACAGTCACAGACACACATACACAGGCACACACAGACAGACACACGCGCACAGACACACAGAGACACACACACACACAGACAGACAGACACAGACACACACAGCCACAGACACACACAGCCACACACAGACACATACACACACACCAACAGATACACACAGACACACACAGAGACACACACAGACAGACAGACACACACAGGCACACAGACAGACACACATACAGAGACACACACAGACAGATACACACGCAGTCACAGACACACATACACAGGCACACACAGACAGACACAGACACACGTGCACAGACACACAGAGACACACACGCAGACAGACACAGACACACACACATAGACATACACACAGACACACACACACTGACGCACACACACTGACGCACACAGACACAGACACACTCACACAGACACACACACACAGACACACAGACACACACACAGGCACACAGGCACAGACAGACACACACAGACACACAGCACAGACACACACACAGGCACACACAGACACACACACACACACACATACGCACACAAACAGACAAACGTACTGAGCAGATCACATGGAGGTTGGAGTGCCCTGGCACAGATCAAAGGGGCAGCTAACTGGCAGGGAGTGGGCACGGCCAGGTCATTCCGAGATCGGCAGGTGGTGACCCATGGCGATCAGTATCAGTGGTTTCAACGCAGGGGCAAGGATGAGGTTGGAGATGGCGCTGCGCTGGATGGTGGGGCGAGGGGTGAGGGGTGGGAGACAGCGACCTTTCTTGAGGGGTTAGACAGGCCGGTGCAGGGGTCTGGGGGAAGGGGGAGGGGAGGTGGGAGATCACGCGGGCAAGAAGGTAAAATGTGACATGGCCCGGTTGTGCGTGCGATGGACACGGGGCAAGATTTGGCGGGGTGGGGGGGGGGGGAGGTGTGGTGTGAAGGGAATCCTGGGCAGCTCCAGAAGGCAATTTGGAAGGGGCAAGCCGCCTTTCAGCGCTCGAGGATTCTCGAGTCCTGCATTGACAGGTTTCTTGTTGTCACGTGTACCGGGATTCAGGCAGAGACGTTATTTTGCGCAGGCAGATCGTACCATCCATCACGGTAGCAGAACACAGCGCAGAATACAATGTAACAGGTAGGGGGCAGAACTGACGTGAAAGAGGTCCACGCATTACTCTGATAACAGCGGGGAAGAAGCTGTACTTGAATCTGATGGTTTGCAAACCCTTGTATCTTCTGCCCGATGGAAGAGGGTGGGAGAGAGTATTCCCGGGCTGGGAAGGCTCTTTAATGATGTTAGTTACTTGCCCGAGACACACACAGACACACACACACATTAATGATGTTAGTTACTTGCCCGAGGCAGTGGGAAGTGTAGATGGAGATAACGGGGGGAAGGCTGGTTTGTGTAAAGGACTGGGCTGTGTTCACATCTCTCTGTAATTTCTTGTGCTCCCATACCAAGCTGTGATGCATCTGGGTAGGATGCCCTCTGTGGGGCATCGACAGAAATGTGTAAACGTCGTGATGGGCTCGCCAAGGTACCTGGAAGTGCTGAGGAAGGAGAGACATTGCTGTCCTCCCATTGAATGTCATGTCAATGTGGGGGGTTGAGGGGGGGGGGGCAATCAGGACATATTGTCGGGGATTCCTCACTCCCAGAAACCTGATGCAACTAACATCTCCAGCTGGCTCTGTTGGTGAAGACAGGCCCATACAATCTATACTGCTTCCTGAGGTCTGTGACCAGCTCTGGAGACAGAGAGATGGTCGCTGTCAGTGTGGGGCTGAGGGAGATAGTGTTGGTGCCAGTGAGGGGCTGAGGGAGACAGTGTCAGTGCCACTGAGAGGCTGAGGGAGAAAGTATTGGTTCCAGTGAGAGGCTGATTGAGAGAGTGTTGGTGCTACTGAGGGGCAGTGTGAGACAGTGTTGGTGTCGGTGAGGGGTTGCGTGAGAGAGTGTTGGGGCCAATGAGGTGCTGAGGGAGACAGTGTTGGTGCCAGTGAGGGGCAGCGGGGGACAGTGTTGGTGCCAGTGAGGGGCAGAGGGAGACAGTGTCAGTGACAGTGAGGGGCAGAGGGAGACAGTGTTGGTGCCAGTGAGGGGAGAGGGTGACAGTGTCAGTGACAGTGAGGGGCAGAGGGAGACAGTGTTGGTGCCAGTGAGGGGAGAGGGTGACAGTGTTGGTGCCAGTGAGGGGCAGAGGGAGACAATGTTGGTGCCACTGAGGGGCTGAGGGAGACAGTGTTGGTGCCAGTGTGGGGCTGAGGTAGACAGTTTCAGGGACAGTGAGGGGCAGAGGGAGACAGTGTTGGTGTCAGTGAGGGCCAGAGGGAGACAGTGATTGTGCCAGTGTGGGGCTGAGGGAGACAGTTTCAGGGCCAGTGAGGGGCTGAGGGATACAGTGTTGGTGCCAGCGTGGGTCTGCGGGAGACCCTGTTGGTGCCACCGAGGGGCAGAGGGAGATAGTATTGGTGACAGTGAGGGGCAGAGGGAAACAGTGTTGGTGCACTGAGGGGCTGAGAGAGACAGTGATGGTGCCAGTGAGGGCTGAGGGAGAGTGTTGGTGCCATTGAAACGCTGAGAGAGACAGTGTTGGTGCCAGTGAGGGGCTGAGGGAGACAGTGTTGGTGTCAGTGAGGGGCTGAGGGAGACAGTGTCAGTGTGAGGCTGAGGGAGACAGTGTTGGTGCCAGTGAGAGGCTGAGGGAGATAGTGTTGGTGCCAGTGAGAGGCTGAGGGAGACAGTGTTGGTGTCAGTGAGGGGCTGAGGGAGACAGTGTCAGTGTGAGGCTGAGGGAGATAGTGTTGGTGCCAGTGAGGGACTGAAGAAGACAGTGTTGGTCGAGTGAGGGGCTGAGTGAGACAGTGTCATGATAGTGTGAGGCTGTGGGAGACAGAGAAGGTGCCGGTCAGGGGCTGAGGAAAACACTGTTGGTTCCAGTGAGAGGCTGAGAGAGCGACAGTGTTGGTCCCACCAAGGGGCTTCGGGAGACAGTGTTGGTGCCAGTGAGGGGCTGAAGAGACAGTGTTGGTGCCAGTGAGAGGCTGATTGAGTGTTGGTGCCAGTGAGGGGCAGTGTGAGACAGTGTTGGTGTGAGGCTGAGGGAGACAGTGTAGGTGGCAGTGATGGGCAGAGGGAGACAGTGTTGGTTCCATTGAGAGGCTGATTGAGAGAGTGTTGGTGCTACTGACGGGCAGTGTGAGACAGTGTTGGTGTGAGGCTGAGGGAGACAGTGTAGGTGGCAGTGATGGGCAGAGGGAGACAGTGTTGGTTCCATTGAGAGGCTGATTGAGAGAGTGTTGGTGCTACTGACGGGCAGTGTGAGACAGTGTTGGTGTGAGGCTGAGGGAGACAGTGTAGTTGCCAGTGAGGGGCTGAGAGAGAGACAGTCTTGGTCCCACTAAGGGGCTTCGGGAGACAATGTTTGGTGCCAGTGAGGGGCTGAAGAGACAGTGTTGGTGCCAGTGAGAGGCTGAGTGAGAGAGTGTCGGTGCTACTGAGGGGCCGAGGGAGACAGTGTTGATGTCGGTGTGAGGCTGAGGGAGACAGTGTAGGTGCCAGTGAGGGGCTGAGAGAGAGACAGTGTTGGTGCCAGTGAGGGGCAGAGGGAGACATTGTTGGTGCCAGTGAGGGGCTGTGGGAGACAGTGTTGGTGCCACTGAGGGGCAGAGGGAGACAGTGTTGGTGCCAGTGAGAGGCAGAGGGAGACAGTGTTGGTGCCAGTGAGGTGCAGAGGGAGACAGTGTTGGTGCCAGTGAGGGTCAGAGGGAGACAGTGTTGGTGCCAATGAGTGACGGAGGGAGACAGTGTAGGTGCCAGTGCGAGGCAGAGGGAGACAGTGTTGGTGCCAGTGAGGTGCAGAGGGAGACAGTGTTGGTGCCAGTGAGGGACAGAGGGGGGCAGTGCTGGTGCCAGTGAGAGGCTGAGGGAGACGTTGTCGGTGTCAGTGAGAGGCTGAGGGGGGCATTGTTGTGGCCAGTGAGGGGATGAGGATTCAGTTTTGGTGCCAGTGATGGGATGAGAGAGATAGTGTTGGTGCCAGTGATGGGCAGAGGGAGACAGTGTTGGTTCCAGTGAGAGGCTGATTGAGAGAGTGTTGGTGCTACTGAGGGGCAGTGTGAGACAGTGTTGGTGTCGGTGTGAGGCTGAGGGAGACAGTTTAGGTGCCAGTGAGGGGCCGAGAGTGAGACAGTGTTGGTGCCAGTGAGCAGTTGCGTGAGAGAGTGTTGGGGCCAGTGAGGTGCTGAGGGAGACAGTGTGTGTGACAGTGGGAGGCTGAGGGAGACAGTGTTGGTGTCAGTGAGGGGCTGAGGGAGACAGTGTTGGTGCCAGTGAGAGGCTGAGGGAGACAGTGTTGGTGTCAGTGAGGGGCTGAAGGTGACAGTGTCGGTGCCACTGAGGGGCAGAGGGAGACAGTGTTGGTGCCAGTGAGGGGCTGAGGGAGACAGTGTTGGTGCCAGTGAGGGACAGAGGGAGACAGTGTTGGTGCCAGTGAGAGACTGAGGGAGACAGTGCTGGTGCCAGTGAGACGCTGAGAGAGACAGTGTTGGTGCCAGCGTGGGTCTGAGGGAGACAACTTTGGTGCCAGTGAGGGGCTGAGGGACACAGTGTTGGTGCCAGTGAGGAGCTGCGGGAGAGTGTTGGTGCCAGTGAGGTGCTGAGGGAGACAGTGTTGGTGCCAGTGAGGGGAGAGGGCGATAGTTTTTTTGTCAGTGAGAGTCTGAGGGGCAGAGGGAGACAGTGTTGGTGCCAGTGAGGGGACAGGGTGACAGTGTAGGTGCCAGTGAGGGGCTGAGAGAGACAGTGTTGGTGCCAGTGAGGGGCAGAGTGAGATAGTGTTGGTGCCAGTGAGGGGTTCCGTGAGAGAGTGTTGGAGCCAGTAGGGTGCTGAGGGAGACAGTGTTGGTGCCAATGAGGTCTGAGGGAGACAGTGTTGGTGCCAGTGAGGGCAGAGGGGGGCAGTGTTGGTGCCAGTAAGAGGCTGAGGGAGACAGTGTTGGGGCCAGTGAGGAGTTGAGGATTCAGTGTTAGTGCCAGTGAGGGGATTAGGGAGACAGTGTCATGCCAGTGAGGGGCTGAGGGGGACAGTGTCACTGCCAGTGAGGGGCAGAGGGAGACAGTGTTGGTTCCAGTGAGAGGCTGATTGAGAGAGTGTTGGTTCCAGTGAGAGGCTGATTGAGAGAGTGTTGCTGCAACTGAGGGGCAGTGTGAGACAGTGTTGGTGCCAGTGAGAGGCTGAGGGAGACAGTGTTGGTGCCAGTGAGAGGCTGAGTGAGAGAGTGTCGGTGCTACTGAGGGGCCGAGGGAGACAGTGTTGATGTCGGTGTGAGGCTGAGGGAGACAGTGTAGGTGCCAGTGAGGGGCTGAGAGAGAGACAGTGTTGGTGCCAGTGAGGGGCAGAGGGAGACATTGTTGGTGCCAGTGAGGGGCTGTGGGAGACAGTGTTGGTGCCACTGAGGGGCAGAGGGAGACAGTGTTGGTGCCAGTGAGAGGCAGAGGGAGACAGTGTTGGTGCCAGTGAGGTGCAGAGGGAGACAGTGTTGGTGCCAGTGAGGGTCAGAGGGAGACAGTGTTGGTGCCAATGAGTGACGGAGGGAGACAGTGTAGGTGCCAGTGCGAGGCAGAGGGAGACAGTGTTGGTGCCAGTGAGGTGCAGAGGGAGACAGTGTTGGTGCCAGTGAGGGACAGAGGGGGGCAGTGCTGGTGCCAGTGAGAGGCTGAGGGAGACGTTGTCGGTGTCAGTGAGAGGCTGAGGGGGGCATTGTTGTGGCCAGTGAGGGGATGAGGATTCAGTTTTGGTGCCAGTGATGGGATGAGAGAGATAGTGTTGGTGCCAGTGATGGGCAGAGGGAGACAGTGTTGGTTCCAGTGAGAGGCTGATTGAGAGAGTGTTGGTGCTACTGAGGGGCAGTGTGAGACAGTGTTGGTGTCGGTGTGAGGCTGAGGGAGACAGTTTAGGTGCCAGTGAGGGGCCGAGAGTGAGACAGTGTTGGTGCCAGTGAGCAGTTGCGTGAGAGAGTGTTGGGGCCAGTGAGGTGCTGAGGGAGACAGTGTGTGTGACAGTGGGAGGCTGAGGGAGACAGTGTTGGTGTCAGTGAGGGGCTGAGGGAGACAGTGTTGGTGCCAGTGAGAGGCTGAGGGAGACAGTGTTGGTGTCAGTGAGGGGCTGAAGGTGACAGTGTCGGTGCCACTGAGGGGCAGAGGGAGACAGTGTTGGTGCCAGTGAGGGGCTGAGGGAGACAGTGTTGGTGCCAGTGAGGGACAGAGGGAGACAGTGTTGGTGCCAGTGAGAGACTGAGGGAGACAGTGCTGGTGCCAGTGAGACGCTGAGAGAGACAGTGTTGGTGCCAGCGTGGGTCTGAGGGAGACAACTTTGGTGCCAGTGAGGGGCTGAGGGACACAGTGTTGGTGCCAGTGAGGAGCTGCGGGAGAGTGTTGGTGCCAGTGAGGTGCTGAGGGAGACAGTGTTGGTGCCAGTGAGGGGAGAGGGCGATAGTTTTTTTGTCAGTGAGAGTCTGAGGGGCAGAGGGAGACAGTGTTGGTGCCAGTGAGGGGACAGGGTGACAGTGTAGGTGCCAGTGAGGGGCTGAGAGAGACAGTGTTGGTGCCAGTGAGGGGCAGAGTGAGATAGTGTTGGTGCCAGTGAGGGGTTCCGTGAGAGAGTGTTGGAGCCAGTAGGGTGCTGAGGGAGACAGTGTTGGTGCCAATGAGGTCTGAGGGAGACAGTGTTGGTGCCAGTGAGGGCAGAGGGGGGCAGTGTTGGTGCCAGTAAGAGGCTGAGGGAGACAGTGTTGGGGCCAGTGAGGGGTTGAGGATTCAGTGTTAGTGCCAGTGAGGGGATTAGGGAGACAGTGTCATGCCAGTGAGGGGCAGAGGGAGACAGTGTTGGTTCCAGTGAGAGGCTGATTGAGAGAGTGTTGGTTCCAGTGAGAGGCTGATTGAGAGAGTGTTGCTGCAACTGAGGGGCAGTGTGAAACAGTGTTGGTGCCAGTGAGAGGCTGAGGGAGACAGTGTTGGTGCCAATAAAGTGCTGAGGGAGACAGTGTTGGTGCCAGTGAGAGGCTGAGGGAGACAGTGTGTGTGACAGTGGGAGGCCGAGGGAGACAGTGTTGGTGTCAGTGAGGGGCTGAAGGTGACAGTGTCGGTGCCACTGAGGGGCAGAGGGAGACAGTGTTGGTGCCAGTGAGGGGCTGAGGGAGACAGTGTTGGTGCCAGTGAGAGGCTGAGGGAGATGGTGTCGGGGTTAGTGAGAGGCTGAGGGGGACCGTGTTGGGACCAGTGAAGGGTTGAGGATTCGGTGTTGGTGCCAGTGAGGGGATAAGGGAGACAGTGTTGGTGCCAGTGAGGGAATAAGGGAGACAGTGTTGGTGCCAGTGAGGGGAGAGGGTGACAGTGTCAGTGCCAGTTAGTGGCAGAGGGAGACAGTGTTTGTGCCACTGAGGGGCAGAGGGAAACAGTGTTGGTGCCAGTGAGGGAATAAGGGAAACAGTGTTGGGGCAAAGGGAGACAGTGTTGGTGAGAGTGAGGGCCAGAGGGAGACAGTGTTGGTGCCAGTGAGGGGCTGAGGGAGACAGTGTTGGTGCCAGCGTGGGTCAGAGGGAGACAGTGTAGGTGCCAGTGAGGGGCAGAGGGCGACAGTGTTGGTGCCAGTGACGGACGGTGGGAGACAGTGTTGATGCCAGTGAGGGATGGAGGGAGACAGTGTTCGTGCCAGTGAGGGATGGAGGGAGACAGTGTTGGTGCCAGTGAGGGGCAGAGGAAGACAGTGTTGGTGCCACTGAGGGGCAGAGGGAGACAGTATTGGTGCCAGTGAGGGGTTGCGTGAGAGAGTTTTGGGGCCAGTGGGATGCTGAGGGAGACAGTGGTGATGCCCGAGAGGGGCGGGGGGGGCAGTGCTAGTGCCAGTGAGGGGCTGAGGGAGACAGTGTCAGTGCCAGTGAGAGGCTGAGGGAGACGTTGTCGGGGTCAGTGAGAGGCTGAGGGAGACATTGTTGTGGCCAGTGAGGGGCAGAGGGCGACAGTGTTGGTGCCAGTGAGGGGCAGAGGGTGACAGTGTTGGTGCCAGTGACGGACGGTGGGAGACAGTGTTGGTGCCAGTGAGGGATGGAGGGAGACAGTGTTCGTGCCAGTGAGGGACGGAGGGAGACAGTATTGGTGCCAGTGAGGGACGGAGAGAGACAGTGTTGGTGCCAGTGAGGGGCAGAGGGAGACAGTGTTGGTGCCAGTGAGGGGCAGAGGGAGACAGTGTTGGTGCCAGTGAGGGACGGAGGGAGACAGTGTTGCGGCCAGTGAGGGGCAGAGGGAGACAGTGTTGGTGCCAGTGAGGGGCAGAGGGAGACAGTGTTGGTGCCAGTGAGGGGCAGAGGGAGACAGTGTCGGTGCCAGCGTGGGTCTGAGGGAGACAACTTTGGTCCCACTGAGGTCCAGAGGGAGACAGTGTTTGTGCCAGGAAGGGGCTGAGAGAGACAGTGATGGTGCCAGTGAGGGGCAGAGGGAGAGTGTCGGTGCCATAGTGGGGCTGAGGGAGACAATGTTGGTGCCAGCGTGGGGCTGAGGCAGATAGTGTCAGGGCCAGTGAGGGGTCTGTGGGAGACAGTGTTGGTGCCAGTGTGGGGAGAGGGTGACAGTGTTGGTGTCAGTGAGAGGCTGAGGGAGACAGTGTTGGTGTCAGTGAGAGGCTGAGGGGGACCGTGTTGGTGCCAGTGAGGGCCAGAGGGATACAGTGCTGGTGCCAGTGAGACGCTAAGGGAGACAGTGTTGGTGCCAGTGAGGGGAGAGGGTGACAGTGTCAGTGCCAGTGAGAGGCAAAGGGAGACCGTGTTGGTGCCAGTGAGGGGCAGAGGAAGACAGTGTTGGTGCCACTGAGGGGCAAAGGGAGACAGTGTTGGTGCCAGTGAGGGCCAGGGGGAGACAGTGTTGGTGCCAGTGAGGGGCAGAGGGAGACAGTGTTGGTGCCAGTGAGGGGCTGAGGGAGACATTGTTGGTGCCAATAAGGTGCTGAGGGAGACAGTGTTGGTGCCAGTGAGAGGCTGAGGGAGACAGTGTGTGTGACAGTGTGGGGCTGAGGGAGACAGTGTTGGTGCCAGTGAGAGGCCGAGGGAGACAGTGTTGGTGTCAGTGAGGGGCTGAAGGTGACCGTGTCGGTGCCACTGAGGGGCAGAGGGAGACAGTGTTGGTGCCAGTGAGGGGCTGAGGGAGACAGTGTTGGTGCCAGTGAGGGAATAAGGGAGACAGTGTTGGTGCCAGTGAGGGAATAAGGGAGACAGTGTTGGTGCCAGTGAGGGGATAAGGGAGACAGTATTGGTGCCAGTGAGGGAATAAGGGAGACAGTGTTGGTGCCAGTGAGGGGAGAGGGTGACAGTGTCAGTGCCAGTTAGTGGCAGAGGGAGACAGTGTTTGTGCCACTGAGGGGCAGAGGGAAACAGTGTTGGTGCCAGTGAGGGAATAAGGGAGACAGTGTTGGGGCAAAGGGAGACAGTGTTGGTGAGAGTGAGGGCCAGAGGGAGACAGTGTTGGTGCCAGTGAAGGGTTGAGGATTCAATGTTGGTGCCTGTGGGGGTGCGGGAGACAGTGTTGGTGCCAGTGTGGGGCTGTGGGAGACAGTGTTGGTGCCACTGAGGGGCAGAGGGAGACAGTGTTGGTGCCAGTGAGAGGCAGAGGGAGACAGTGTTGGTGCCAGTGAGGTGCAGAGGGAGACAGTGTTGGTGCCAGTGAGGGTCAGAGGGAGACAGTGTTGGTGCCAATGAGTGACGGAGGGAGACAGTGTAGGTGCCAGTGCGAGGCAGAGGGAGACAGTGTTGGTGCCAGTGAGGTGCAGAGGGAGACAGTGTTGGTGCCAGTGAGGGACAGAGGGGGGCAGTGCTGGTGCCAGTGAGAGGCTGAGGGAGACGTTGTCGGTGTCAGTGAGAGGCTGAGGGGGGCATTGTTGTGGCCAGTGAGGGGATGAGGATTCAGTTTTGGTGCCAGTGATGGGATGAGAGAGATAGTGTTGGTGCCAGTGATGGGCAGAGGGAGACAGTGTTGGTTCCAGTGAGAGGCTGATTGAGAGAGTGTTGGTGCTACTGAGGGGCAGTGTGAGACAGTGTTGGTGTCGGTGTGAGGCTGAGGGAGACAGTTTAGGTGCCAGTGAGGGGCCGAGAGTGAGACAGTGTTGGTGCCAGTGAGCAGTTGCGTGAGAGAGTGTTGGGGCCAGTGAGGTGCTGAGGGAGACAGTGTGTGTGACAGTGGGAGGCTGAGGGAGACAGTGTTGGTGTCAGTGAGGGGCTGAGGGAGACAGTGTTGGTGCCAGTGAGAGGCTGAGGGAGACCCTGTTGGTGCCACCGAGGGGCAGAGGGAGATAGTATTGGTGACAGTGAGGGGCAGAGGGAAACAGTGTTGGTGCACTGAGGGGCTGAGAGAGACAGTGATGGTGCCAGTGAGGGCTGAGGGAGAGTGTTGGTGCCATTGAAACGCTGAGAGAGACAGTGTTGGTGCCAGTGAGGGGCTGAGGGAGACAGTGTTGGTGTCAGTGAGGGGCTGAGGGAGACAGTGTCAGTGTGAGGCTGAGGGAGACAGTGTTGGTGCCAGTGAGAGGCTGAGGGAGATAGTGTTGGTGCCAGTGAGAGGCTGAGGGAGACAGTGTTGGTGTCAGTGAGGGGCTGAGGGAGACAGTGTCAGTGTGAGGCTGAGGGAGATAGTGTTGGTGCCAGTGAGGGACTGAAGAAGACAGTGTTGGTCGAGTGAGGGGCTGAGTGAGACAGTGTCATGATAGTGTGAGGCTGTGGGAGACAGAGAAGGTGCCGGTCAGGGGCTGAGGAAAACACTGTTGGTTCCAGTGAGAGGCTGAGAGAGCGACAGTGTTGGTCCCACCAAGGGGCTTCGGGAGACAGTGTTGGTGCCAGTGAGGGGCTGAAGAGACAGTGTTGGTGCCAGTGAGAGGCTGATTGAGTGTTGGTGCCAGTGAGGGGCAGTGTGAGACAGTGTTGGTGTGAGGCTGAGGGAGACAGTGTAGGTGGCAGTGATGGGCAGAGGGAGACAGTGTTGGTTCCATTGAGAGGCTGATTGAGAGAGTGTTGGTGCTACTGACGGGCAGTGTGAGACAGTGTTGGTGTGAGGCTGAGGGAGACAGTGTAGGTGGCAGTGATGGGCAGAGGGAGACAGTGTTGGTGCCAGTGAGAGGCAGAGGGAGACAGTGTTGGTGCCAGTGAGGTGCAGAGGGAGACAGTGTTGGTGCCAGTGAGGGTCAGAGGGAGACAGTGTTGGTGCCAATGAGTGACGGAGGGAGACAGTGTAGGTGCCAGTGCGAGGCAGAGGGAGACAGTGTTGGTGCCAGTGAGGTGCAGAGGGAGACAGTGTTGGTGCCAGTGAGGGACAGAGGGGGGCAGTGCTGGTGCCAGTGAGAGGCTGAGGGAGACGTTGTCGGTGTCAGTGAGAGGCTGAGGGGGGCATTGTTGTGGCCAGTGAGGGGATGAGGATTCAGTTTTGGTGCCAGTGATGGGATGAGAGAGATAGTGTTGGTGCCAGTGATGGGCAGAGGGAGACAGTGTTGGTTCCAGTGAGAGGCTGATTGAGAGAGTGTTGGTGCTACTGAGGGGCAGTGTGAGACAGTGTTGGTGTCGGTGTGAGGCTGAGGGAGACAGTTTAGGTGCCAGTGAGGGGCCGAGAGTGAGACAGTGTTGGTGCCAGTGAGCAGTTGCGTGAGAGAGTGTTGGGGCCAGTGAGGTGCTGAGGGAGACAGTGTGTGTGACAGTGGGAGGCTGAGGGAGACAGTGTTGGTGTCAGTGAGGGGCTGAGGGAGACAGTGTTGGTGCCAGTGAGAGGCTGAGGGAGACAGTGTTGGTGTCAGTGAGGGGCTGAAGGTGACAGTGTCGGTGCCACTGAGGGGCAGAGGGAGACAGTGTTGGTGCCAGTGAGGGGCTGAGGGAGACAGTGTTGGTGCCAGTGAGGGACAGAGGGAGACAGTGTTGGTGCCAGTGAGAGACTGAGGGAGACAGTGCTGGTGCCAGTGAGACGCTGAGAGAGACAGTGTTGGTGCCAGCGTGGGTCTGAGGGAGACAACTTTGGTGCCAGTGAGGGGCTGAGGGACACAGTGTTGGTGCCAGTGAGGAGCTGCGGGAGAGTGTTGGTGCCAGTGAGGTGCTGAGGGAGACAGTGTTGGTGCCAGTGAGGGGAGAGGGCGATAGTTTTTTTGTCAGTGAGAGTCTGAGGGGCAGAGGGAGACAGTGTTGGTGCCAGTGAGGGGACAGGGTGACAGTGTAGGTGCCAGTGAGGGGCTGAGAGAGACAGTGTTGGTGCCAGTGAGGGGCAGAATGAGATAGTGTTGGTGCCAGTGAGGGGTTCCGTGAGAGAGTGTTGGAGCCAGTAGGGTGCTGAGGGAGACAGTGTTGGTGCCAATGAGGTCTGAGGGAGACAGTGTTGGTGCCAGTGAGGGCAGAGGGGGGCAGTGTTGGTGCCAGTAAGAGGCTGAGGGAGACAGTGTTGGGGCCAGTGAGGAGTTGAGGATTCAGTGTTAGTGCCAGTGAGGGGATTAGGGAGACAGTGTCATGCCAGTGAGGGGCTGAGGGGGACAGTGTCACTGCCAGTGAGGGGCAGAGGGAGACAGTGTTGGTTCCAGTGAGAGGCTGATTGAGAGAGTGTTGGTTCCAGTGAGAGGCTGATTGAGAGAGTGTTGCTGCAACTGAGGGGCAGTGTGAGACAGTGTTGGTGCCAGTGAGAGGCTGAGGGAGACAGTGTTGGTGCCAGTGAGAGGCTGAGTGAGAGAGTGTCGGTGCTACTGAGGGGCCGAGGGAGACAGTGTTGATGTCGGTGTGAGGCTGAGGGAGACAGTGTAGGTGCCAGTGAGGGGCTGAGAGAGAGACAGTGTTGGTGCCAGTGAGGGGCAGAGGGAGACATTGTTGGTGCCAGTGAGGGGCTGTGGGAGACAGTGTTGGTGCCACTGAGGGGCAGAGGGAGACAGTGTTGGTGCCAGTGAGGTGCAGAGGGAGACAGTGTTGGTGCCAGTGAGGGTCAGAGGGAGACAGTGTTGGTGCCAATGAGTGACGGAGGGAGACAGTGTAGGTGCCAGTGCGAGGCAGAGGGAGACAGTGTTGGTGCCAGTGAGGTGCAGAGGGAGACAGTGTTGGTGCCAGTGAGGGACAGAGGGGGGCAGTGCTGGTGCCAGTGAGAGGCTGAGGGAGACGTTGTCGGTGTCAGTGAGAGGCTGAGGGGGGCATTGTTGTGGCCAGTGAGGGGATGAGGATTCAGTTTTGGTGCCAGTGATGGGATGAGAGAGATAGTGTTGGTGCCAGTGATGGGCAGAGGGAGACAGTGTTGGTTCCAGTGAGAGGCTGATTGAGAGAGTGTTGGTGCTACTGAGGGGCAGTGTGAGACAGTGTTGGTGTTGGTGTGAGGCTGAGGGAGACAGTTTAGGTGCCAGTGAGGGGCCGAGAGTGAGACAGTGTTGGTGCCAGTGAGCAGTTGCGTGAGAGAGTGTTGGGGCCAGTGAGGTGCTGAGGGAGACAGTGTGTGTGACAGTGGGAGGCTGAGGGAGACAGTGTTGGTGTCAGTGAGGGGCTGAGGGAGACAGTGTTGGTGCCAGTGAGAGGCTGAGGGAGACAGTGTTGGTGTCAGTGAGGGGCTGAAGGTGACAGTGTCGGTGCCACTGAGGGGCAGAGGGAGACAGTGTTGGTGCCAGTGAGGGGCTGAGGGAGACAGTGTTGGTGCCAGTGAGGGACAGAGGGAGACAGTGTTGGTGCCAGTGAGAGACTGAGGGAGACAGTGCTGGTGCCAGTGAGATGCTGAGAGAGACAGTGTTGGTGCCAGCGTGGGTCTGAGGGAGACAACTTTGGTGCCAGTGAGGGGCTGAGGGACACAGTGTTGGTGCCAGTGAGGAGCTGCGGGAGAGTGTTGGTGCCAGTGAGGTGCTGAGGGAGACAGTGTTGGTGCCAGTGAGGGGAGAGGGCGATAGTTTTTTTGTCAGTGAGAGTCTGAGGGGCAGAGGGAGACAGTGTTGGTGCCAGTGAGGGGACAGGGTGACAGTGTAGGTGCCAGTGAGGGGCTGAGAGAGACAGTGTTGGTGCCAGTGAGGGGCAGAGTGAGATAGTGTTGGTGCCAGTGAGGGGTTCCGTGAGAGAGTGTTGGAGCCAGTAGGGTGCTGAGGGAGACAGTGTTGGTGCCAATGAGGTCTGAGGGAGACAGTGTTGGTGCCAGTGAGGGCAGAGGGGGGCAGTGTTGGTGCCAGTAAGAGGCTGAGGGAGACAGTGTTGGGGCCAGTGAGGGGTTGAGGATTCAGTGTTAGTGCCAGTGAGGGGATTAGGGAGACAGTGTCATGCCAGTGAGGGGCAGAGGGAGACAGTGTTGGTTCCAGTGAGAGGCTGATTGAGAGAGTGTTGGTTCCAGTGAGAGGCTGATTGAGAGAGTGTTGCTGCAACTGAGGGGCAGTGTGAGACAGTGTTGGTGCCAGTGAGAGGCTGAGGGAGACAGTGTTGGTGCCAATAAAGTGCTGAGGGAGACAGTGTTGGTGCCAGTGAGAGGCTGAGGGAGACAGTGTGTGTGACAGTGGGAGGCCGAGGGAGACAGTGTTGGTGTCAGTGAGGGGCTGAAGGTGACAGTGTCGGTGCCACTGAGGGGCAGAGGGAGACAGTGTTGGTGCCAGTGAGGGGCTGAGGGAGACAGTGTTGGTGCCAGTGAGAGGCTGAGGGAGATGGTGTCGGGGTTAGTGAGAGGCTGAGGGGGACCGTGTTGGGACCAGTGAAGGGTTGAGGATTCGGTGTTGGTGCCAGTGAGGGGATAAGGGAGACAGTGTTGGTGCCAGTGAGGGAATAAGGGAGACAGTGTTGGTGCCAGTGAGGGGAGAGGGTGACAGTGTCAGTGCCAGTTAGTGGCAGAGGGAGACAGTGTTTGTGCCACTGAGGGGCAGAGGGAAACAGTGTTGGTGCCAGTGAGGGAATAAGGGAAACAGTGTTGGGGCAAAGGGAGACAGTGTTGGTGAGAGTGAGGGCCAGAGGGAGACAGTGTTGGTGCCAGTGAGGGGCTGAGGGAGACAGTGTTGGTGCCAGCGTGGGTCAGAGGGAGACAGTGTAGGTGCCAGTGAGGGGCAGAGGGCGACAGTGTTGGTGCCAGTGACGGACGGTGGGAGACAGTGTTGATGCCAGTGAGGGATGGAGGGAGACAGTGTTCGTGCCAGTGAGGGATGGAGGGAGACAGTGTTGGTGCCAGTGAGGGGCAGAGGAAGACAGTGTTGGTGCCACTGAGGGGCAGAGGGAGACAGTATTGGTGCCAGTGAGGGGTTGCGTGAGAGAGTTTTGGGGCCAGTGGGATGCTGAGGGAGACAGTGGTGATGCCCGAGAGGGGCGGGGGGGGCAGTGCTAGTGCCAGTGAGGGGCTGAGGGAGACAGTGTCAGTGCCAGTGAGAGGCTGAGGGAGACGTTGTCGGGGTCAGTGAGAGGCTGAGGGAGACATTGTTGTGGCCAGTGAGGGGCAGAGGGCGACAGTGTTGGTGCCAGTGAGGGGCAGAGGGTGACAGTGTTGGTGCCAGTGACGGACGGTGGGAGACAGTGTTGGTGCCAGTGAGGGATGGAGGGAGACAGTGTTCGTGCCAGTGAGGGACGGAGGGAGACAGTATTGGTGCCAGTGAGGGACGGGGAGAGACAGTGTTGGTGCCAGTGAGGGGCAGAGGGAGACAGTGTTGGTGCCAGTGAGGGGCAGAGGGAGACAGTGTTGGTGCCAGTGAGGGACGGAGGGAGACAGTGTTGCGGCCAGTGAGGGGCAGAGGGAGACAGTGTTGGTGCCAGTGAGGGGCAGAGGGAGACAGTGTTGGTGCCAGTGAGGGGCAGAGGGAGACAGTGTCGGTGCCAGCGTGGGTCTGAGGGAGACAACTTTGGTCCCACTGAGGTCCAGAGGGAGACAGTGTTTGTGCCAGGAAGGGGCTGAGAGAGACAGTGATGGTGCCAGTGAGGGGCAGAGGGAGAGTGTCGGTGCCATAGTGGGGCTGAGGGAGACAATGTTGGTGCCAGCGTGGGGCTGAGGCAGATAGTGTCAGGGCCAGTGAGGGGTCTGTGGGAGACAGTGTTGGTGCCAGTGTGGGGAGAGGGTGACAGTGTTGGTGTCAGTGAGAGGCTGAGGGAGACAGTGTTGGTGTCAGTGAGAGGCTGAGGGGGACCGTGTTGGTGCCAGTGAGGGCCAGAGGGATACAGTGCTGGTGCCAGTGAGACGCTAAGGGAGACAGTGTTGGTGCCAGTGAGGGGAGAGGGTGACAGTGTCAGTGCCAGTGAGAGGCAAAGGGAGACCGTGTTGGTGCCAGTGAGGGGCAGAGGAAGACAGTGTTGGTGCCACTGAGGGGCAAAGGGAGACAGTGTTGGTGCCAGTGAGGGCCAGGGGGAGACAGTGTTGGTGCCAGTGAGGGGCAGAGGGAGACAGTGTTGGTGCCAGTGAGGGGCTGAGGGAGACATTGTTGGTGCCAATAAGGTGCTGAGGGAGACAGTGTTGGTGCCAGTGAGAGGCTGAGGGAGACAGTGTGTGTGACAGTGTGGGGCTGAGGGAGACAGTGTTGGTGCCAGTGAGAGGCCGAGGGAGACAGTGTTGGTGTCAGTGAGGGGCTGAAGGTGACCGTGTCGGTGCCACTGAGGGGCAGAGGGAGACAGTGTTGGTGCCAGTGAGGGGCTGAGGGAGACAGTGTTGGTGCCAGTGAGGGAATAAGGGAGACAGTGTTGGTGCCAGTGAGGGAATAAGGGAGACAGTGTTGGTGCCAGTGAGGGGATAAGGGAGACAGTATTGGTGCCAGTGAGGGAATAAGGGAGACAGTGTTGGTGCCAGTGAGGGGAGAGGGTGACAGTGTCAGTGCCAGTTAGTGGCAGAGGGAGACAGTGTTTGTGCCACTGAGGGGCAGAGGGAAACAGTGTTGGTGCCAGTGAGGGAATAAGGGAGACAGTGTTGGGGCAAAGGGAGACAGTGTTGGTGAGAGTGAGGGCCAGAGGGAGACAGTGTTGGTGCCAGTGAAGGGTTGAGGATTCAATGTTGGTGCCTGTGGGGGTGCGGGAGACAGTGTTGGTGCCAGTGTGGGGCTGTGGGAGACAGTGTTGGTGCCACTGAGGGGCAGAGGGAGACAGTGTTGGTGCCAGTGAGAGGCAGAGGGAGACAGTGTTGGTGCCAGTGAGGTGCAGAGGGAGACAGTGTTGGTGCCAGTGAGGGTCAGAGGGAGACAGTGTTGGTGCCAATGAGTGACGGAGGGAGACAGTGTAGGTGCCAGTGCGAGGCAGAGGGAGACAGTGTTGGTGCCAGTGAGGTGCAGAGGGAGACAGTGTTGGTGCCAGTGAGGGACAGAGGGGGGCAGTGCTGGTGCCAGTGAGAGGCTGAGGGAGACGTTGTCGGTGTCAGTGAGAGGCTGAGGGGGGCATTGTTGTGGCCAGTGAGGGGATGAGGATTCAGTTTTGGTGCCAGTGATGGGATGAGAGAGATAGTGTTGGTGCCAGTGATGGGCAGAGGGAGACAGTGTTGGTTCCAGTGAGAGGCTGATTGAGAGAGTGTTGGTGCTACTGAGGGGCAGTGTGAGACAGTGTTGGTGTCGGTGTGAGGCTGAGGGAGACAGTTTAGGTGCCAGTGAGGGGCCGAGAGTGAGACAGTGTTGGTGCCAGTGAGCAGTTGCGTGAGAGAGTGTTGGGGCCAGTGAGGTGCTGAGGGAGACAGTGTGTGTGACAGTGGGAGGCTGAGGGAGACAGTGTTGGTGTCAGTGAGGGGCTGAGGGAGACAGTGTTGGTGCCAGTGAGAGGCTGAGGGAGACAGTGTTGGTGTCAGTGAGGGGCTGAAGGTGACAGTGTCGGTGCCACTGAGGGGCAGAGGGAGACAGTGTTGGTGCCAGTGAGGGGCTGAGGGAGACAGTGTTGGTGCCAGTGAGGGACAGAGGGAGACAGTGTTGGTGCCAGTGAGAGACTGAGGGAGACAGTGCTGGTGCCAGTGAGACGCTGAGAGAGACAGTGTTGGTGCCAGCGTGGGTCTGAGGGAGACAACTTTGGTGCCAGTGAGGGGCTGAGGGACACAGTGTTGGTGCCAGTGAGGAGCTGCGGGAGAGTGTTGGTGCCAGTGAGGTGCTGAGGGAGACAGTGTTGGTGCCAGTGAGGGGAGAGGGCGATAGTTTTTTTGTCAGTGAGAGTCTGAGGGGCAGAGGGAGACAGTGTTGGTGCCAGTGAGGGGACAGGGTGACAGTGTAGGTGCCAGTGAGGGGCTGAGAGAGACAGTGTTGGTGCCAGTGAGGGGCAGAGTGAGATAGTGTTGGTGCCAGTGAGGGGTTCCGTGAGAGAGTGTTGGAGCCAGTAGGGTGCTGAGGGAGACAGTGTTGGTGCCAATGAGGTCTGAGGGAGACAGTGTTGGTGCCAGTGAGGGCAGAGGGGGGCAGTGTTGGTGCCAGTAAGAGGCTGAGGGAGACAGTGTTGGGGCCAGTGAGGGGTTGAGGATTCAGTGTTAGTGCCAGTGAGGGGATTAGGGAGACAGTGTCATGCCAGTGAGGGGCTGAGGGGGACAGTGTCACTGCCAGTGAGGGGCAGAGGGAGACAGTGTTGGTTCCAGTGAGAGGCTGATTGAGAGAGTGTTGGTTCCAGTGAGAGGCTGATTGAGAGAGTGTTGCTGTAACTGAGGGGCAGTGTGAGACAGTGTTGGTGCCAGTGAGAGGCTGAGGGAGACAGTGTTGGTGCCAGTGAGAGGCTGAGTGAGAGAGTGTCGGTGCTACTGAGGGGCCGAGGGAGACAGTGTTGATGTCGGTGTGAGGCTGAGGGAGACAGTGTAGGTGCCAGTGAGGGGCTGAGAGAGAGACAGTGTTGGTGCCAGTGAGGGGCAGAGGGAGACATTGTTGGTGCCAGTGAGGGGCTGTGGGAGACAGTGTTGGTGCCACTGAGGGGCAGAGGGAGACAGTGTTGGTGCCAGTGAGAGGCAGAGGGAGACAGTGTTGGTGCCAGTGAGGTGCAGAGGGAGACAGTGTTGGTGCCAGTGAGGGTCAGAGGGAGACAGTGTTGGTGCCAATGAGTGACGGAGGGAGACAGTGTAGGTGCCAGTGCGAGGCAGAGGGAGACAGTGTTGGTGCCAGTGAGGTGCAGAGGGAGACAGTGTTGGTGCCAGTGAGGGACAGAGGGGGGCAGTGCTGGTGCCAGTGAGAGGCTGAGGGAGACGTTGTCGGTGTCAGTGAGAGGCTGAGGGGGGCATTGTTGTGGCCAGTGAGGGGATGAGGATTCAGTTTTGGTGCCAGTGATGGGATGAGAGAGATAGTGTTGGTGCCAGTGATGGGCAGAGGGAGACAGTGTTGGTTCCAGTGAGAGGCTGATTGAGAGAGTGTTGGTGCTACTGAGGGGCAGTGTGAGACAGTGTTGGTGTCGGTGTGAGGCTGAGGGAGACAGTTTAGGTGCCAGTGAGGGGCCGAGAGTGAGACAGTGTTGGTGCCAGTGAGCAGTTGCGTGAGAGAGTGTTGGGGCCAGTGAGGTGCTGAGGGAGACAGTGTGTGTGACAGTGGGAGGCTGAGGGAGACAGTGTTGGTGTCAGTGAGGGGCTGAGGGAGACAGTGTTGGTGCCAGTGAGAGGCTGAGGGAGACAGTGTTGGTGTCAGTGAGGGGCTGAAGGTGACAGTGTCGGTGCCACTGAGGGGCAGAGGGAGACAGTGTTGGTGCCAGTGAGGGGCTGAGGGAGACAGTGTTGGTGCCAGTGAGGGACAGAGGGAGACAGTGTTGGTGCCAGTGAGAGACTGAGGGAGACAGTGCTGGTGCCAGTGAGATGCTGAGAGAGACAGTGTTGGTGCCAGCGTGGGTCTGAGGGAGACAACTTTGGTGCCAGTGAGGGGCTGAGGGACACAGTGTTGGTGCCAGTGAGGAGCTGCGGGAGAGTGTTGGTGCCAGTGAGGTGCTGAGGGAGACAGTGTTGGTGCCAGTGAGGGGAGAGGGCGATAGTTTTTTTGTCAGTGAGAGTCTGAGGGGCAGAGGGAGACAGTGTTGGTGCCAGTGAGGGGACAGGGTGACAGTGTAGGTGCCAGTGAGGGGCTGAGAGAGACAGTGTTGGTGCCAGTGAGGGGCAGAGTGAGATAGTGTTGGTGCCAGTGAGGGGTTCCGTGAGAGAGTGTTGGAGCCAGTAGGGTGCTGAGGGAGACAGTGTTGGTGCCAATGAGGTCTGAGGGAGACAGTGTTGGTGCCAGTGAGGGCAGAGGGGGGCAGTGTTGGTGCCAGTAAGAGGCTGAGGGAGACAGTGTTGGGGCCAGTGAGGGGTTGAGGATTCAGTGTTAGTGCCAGTGAGGGGTTTAGGGAGACAGTGTCATGCCAGTGAGGGGCAGAGGGAGACAGTGTTGGTTCCAGTGAGAGGCTGATTGAGAGAGTGTTGGTTCCAGTGAGAGGCTGATTGAGAGAGTGTTGCTGCAACTGAGGGGCAGTGTGAGACAGTGTTGGTGCCAGTGAGAGGCTGAGGGAGACAGTGTTGGTGCCAATAAAGTGCTGAGGGAGACAGTGTTGGTGCCAGTGAGAGGCTGAGGGAGACAGTGTGTGTGACAGTGGGAGGCCGAGGGAGACAGTGTTGGTGTCAGTGAGGGGCTGAAGGTGACAGTGTCGGTGCCACTGAGGGGCAGAGGGAGACAGTGTTGGTGCCAGTGAGGGGCTGAGGGAGACAGTGTTGGTGCCAGTGAGAGGCTGAGGGAGATGGTGTCGGGGTTAGTGAGAGGCTGAGGGGGACCGTGTTGGGACCAGTGAAGGGTTGAGGATTCGGTGTTGGTGCCAGTGAGGGGATAAGGGAGACAGTGTTGGTGCCAGTGAGGGAATAAGGGAGACAGTGTTGGTGCCAGTGAGGGGAGAGGGTGACAGTGTCAGTGCCAGTTAGTGGCAGAGGGAGACAGTGTTTGTGCCACTGAGGGGCAGAGGGAAACAGTGTTGGTGCCAGTGAGGGAATAAGGGAAACAGTGTTGGGGCAAAGGGAGACAGTGTTGGTGAGAGTGAGGGCCAGAGGGAGACAGTGTTGGTGCCAGTGAGGGGCTGAGGGAGACAGTGTTGGTGCCAGCGTGGGTCAGAGGGAGACAGTGTAGGTGCCAGTGAGGGGCAGAGGGCGACAGTGTTGGTGCCAGTGACGGACGGTGGGAGACAGTGTTGATACCAGTGAGGGATGGAGGGAGACAGTGTTCGTGCCAGTGAGGGATGGAGGGAGACAGTGTTGGTGCCAGTGAGGGGCAGAGGAAGACAGTGTTGGTGCCACTGAGGGGCAGAGGGAGACAGTATTGGTGCCAGTGAGGGGTTGCGTGAGAGAGTTTTGGGGCCAGTGGGATGCTGAGGGAGACAGTGGTGATGCCCGAGAGGGGCGGGGGGGCAGTGCTAGTGCCAGTGAGGGGCTGAGGGAGACAGTGTCAGTGCCAGTGAGAGGCTGAGGGAGACGTTGTCGGGGTCAGTGAGAGGCTGAGGGAGACATTGTTGTGGCCAGTGAGGGGCAGAGGGCGACAGTGTTGGTGCCAGTGAGGGGCAGAGGGTGACAGTGTTGGTGCCAGTGACGGACGGTGGGAGACAGTGTTGGTGCCAGTGAGGGATGGAGGGAGACAGTGTTCGTGCCAGTGAGGGACGGAGGGAGACAGTATTGGTGCCAGTGAGGGACGGAGAGAGACAGTGTTGGTGCCAGTGAGGGGCAGAGGGAGACAGTGTTGGTGCCAGTGAGGGGCAGAGGGAGACAGTGTTGGTGCCAGTGAGGGACGGAGGGAGACAGTGTTGCGGCCAGTGAGGGGCAGAGGGAGACAGTGTTGGTGCCAGTGAGGGGCAGAGGGAGACAGTGTTGGTGCCAGTGAGGGGCAGAGGGAGACAGTGTCGGTGCCAGCGTGGGTCTGAGGGAGACAACTTTGGTCCCACTGAGGTCCAGAGGGAGACAGTGTTTGTGCCAGGAAGGGGCTGAGAGAGACAGTGATGGTGCCAGTGAGGGGCAGAGGGAGAGTGTCGGTGCCATAGTGGGGCTGAGGGAGACAATGTTGGTGCCAGCGTGGGGCTGAGGCAGATAGTGTCAGGGCCAGTGAGGGGTCTGTGGGAGACAGTGTTGGTGCCAGTGTGGGGAGAGGGTGACAGTGTTGGTGTCAGTGAGAGGCTGAGGGAGACAGTGTTGGTGTCAGTGAGAGGCTGAGGGGGACCGTGTTGGTGCCAGTGAGGGCCAGAGGGATACAGTGCTGGTGCCAGTGAGACGCTAAGGGAGACAGTGTTGGTGCCAGTGAGGGGAGAGGGTGACAGTGTCAGTGCCAGTGAGAGGCAAAGGGAGACCGTGTTGGTGCCAGTGAGGGGCAGAGGAAGACAGTGTTGGTGCCACTGAGGGGCAAAGGGAGACAGTGTTGGTGCCAGTGAGGGCCAGGGGGAGACAGTGTTGGTGCCAGTGAGGGGCAGAGGGAGACAGTGTTGGTGCCAGTGAGGGGCTGAGGGAGACATTGTTGGTGCCAATAAGGTGCTGAGGGAGACAGTGTTGGTGCCAGTGAGAGGCTGAGGGAGACAGTGTGTGTGACAGTGTGGGGCTGAGGGAGACAGTGTTGGTGCCAGTGAGAGGCCGAGGGAGACAGTGTTGGTGTCAGTGAGGGGCTGAAGGTGACCGTGTCGGTGCCACTGAGGGGCAGAGGGAGACAGTGTTGGTGCCAGTGAGGGGCTGAGGGAGACAGTGTTGGTGCCAGTGAGGGAATAAGGGAGACAGTGTTGGTGCCAGTGAGGGAATAAGGGAGACAGTGTTGGTGCCAGTGAGGGGATAAGGGAGACAGTATTGGTGCCAGTGAGGGAATAAGGGAGACAGTGTTGGTGCCAGTGAGGGGAGAGGGTGACAGTGTCAGTGCCAGTTAGTGGCAGAGGGAGACAGTGTTTGTGCCACTGAGGGGCAGAGGGAAACAGTGTTGGTGCCAGTGAGGGAATAAGGGAGACAGTGTTGGGGCAAAGGGAGACAGTGTTGGTGAGAGTGAGGGCCAGAGGGAGACAGTGTTGGTGCCAGTGAAGGGTTGAGGATTCAATGTTGGTGCCTGTGGGGGTGCGGGAGACAGTGTTGGTGCCAGTGTGGGGCTGAGGGAGACAGTGTTGGTGCCAGTGAGAGGCTGAGGGAGACAGCGTTGGTGCCAGTGAGGGGCTGTGGGAGACAGTGTTGGTGCCAGTGAGGGGCAGAGGGAGACAGTGTTGGTGCCAGTGAGGGGCGGAGGCAGACAGTGTTGGTGCCAGTGAGGGGCTGTGGGAGACAGTATTGGTGCCAGTGAGGGGCTGAGGGAGACAGTGTTGGTGCCAGTGAGAGGCTGAGGGGGACAGTGTGTGTGCCAGTTTTAGGCTGAGGGAGACAGTGTTGGTATCAGTGTGGGGCTGAGGGAGACAGTGTTGGTGCCAGTGACGGACGGTGGGAGACAGTGTTCGTGCCAGTGAGGGACGGAGGGAGACAGTGTTGGTGCCAGTGAGGGACGGAGGGAGACAGTGTTGGTGCCAGTGAGGGGCAGAGGAAGACAGTGTTGGTGCCGGTGAGGGGCAGAGGAAGACAGTGTTGGTGCCACTGAGGGGCAGAGGGAGACAGTGTTGGTGCCAGTAAGGGACGGAGGGAGACAGTGTTGGTGCCAGTGAGGGGCAGAGGGAGACAGTGTTGGTGCCAGTGAGAGGCTGAGGGAGACAGTGTCGGTGCCAGCGTGGGTCTGAGGGAGACAGTGTCAGGGCCAGTGAGGGGGCGGTGGGAGACAGTGTTGGTGTCAGTGAGAGGCTGAGGGAGACAGTGTTGGTGCCAGTGAGAGGCTGAGGGGGACCGTGTTGGTGCCAGTGAGGGCCAGAGGGATACAGTGCTGGTGCCAGTGAGACGCTAAGGGAGACAGTGTTGGTGCCTGTGAGGGGAGAGGGTGACAGTGTCAGTGCCAGTGAGAGGCAAAGGGAGACCGTGTTGGTGCCAGTGAGGGGCAGAGGAAGACAGTGTTGGTGCCAGTGAGGGCCAGGGGGAGACAGTGTTGGTGCCAGTGAGGGGCAAAGGGAGAACGTGTTGGTGCCAGTGTGGGGCTGGGCGAGACAGTGTTGGTGCCAGTTAGGGGAGAGGGTCACAGTGTCAGTGCCAGTGAGAGGCAAAGGGAGACCATGTTGGTGCCAGTGAGGGCCAGAGGGAGACAGTGCTGGTGCCAGTGAGACGCTGAGGGAGACACTGTCAGTGCCAGTGAGAGGCTGAGGGAGACGTTGTCGGGGTCAGGGAGAGGCTGAGGGGGACATTGTTGTGGCCAGTGAGGGGATGAGGATTCAGTGTTGGTGCCAGTGAGGGGCTGAGGGAGACAGCGTTGATGCCAGTGAGGGGCTGTGGGAGACAGTGTTGGTGCCAGTGAGGGGCAGAGGGAGACAGTGTTGGTGCCAGTGAGCGGCTGTGGGAGACAGTATTTGTGCCAGTGAGGGGCTGAGGGAGACAGTGTGTGTGACAGTGGGAGGCTGAGGGAGACAGCGTTGGTGCCAGTGAGGGGCTGTGGGAGACAGTGTTGGTGCCAGCATGGGTCGGAGGGAGACAGTGTTGGTGCCAGTGAGGTGCTGAGGGAGCCAGTGTAGGTGCCAGTGAGGAGCTGAGAGAGAGACAGTGTTGGTGCCAGTGAGGGGCAGAGTATGACAGTGTTGGTGTCAGTGAGGGGTTGCGTGAGAGAGGGTTGGGGCCAGTGGGGTGCTGAGGTTGACAGTGGTGGTTCCCGAGAGGGGCTGTGGGAGACAGTGTTGGTGCCAGTGAGGGGCAGAGGGAGACAGTGTTGGTGCCAGTGAGGGGCGGAGGCAGACAGTGTTGGTGCCAGTGAGGGGCTGTGGGAGACAGTATTGGTGCCAGTGAGGGGCTGAAGGAGACAGTGTTGGTGCCAGTGAGAGGCTGAGGGGGACAGTGTGTGTGCCAGTTTTAGGCTGAGGGAGACAGTGTTGGTATCAGTGTGGGGCTGAGGGAGACAGTGTTGGTGCCAGTGACGGACGGTGGGAGACAGTGTTCGTGCCAGTGAGGGACGGAGGGAGACAGTGTTGGTGCCAGTGAGGGACGGAGGGAGACAGTGTTGGTGCCAGTGAGGGGCAGAGGAAGACAGTGTTGGTGCCGGTGAGGGGCAGAGGAAGACAGTGTTGGTGCCACTGAGGGGCAGAGGGAGACAGTGTTGGTGCCAGTAAGGGACGGAGGGAGACAGTGTTGGTGCCAGTGAGAGGCTGAGGGAGACAGTGTCGGTGCCAGCGTGGGTCTGAGGGAGACAACTTTGGTCCCACTGAGGGGCAGAGGGAGGCAGTGTTTGTGCCAGGAAGGGGCTGAGAGAGACAGTGGTGGTGCCAGTGAGGGGCGGTGGGAGAGTGTCGGTGCCATAGTGGGGCTGAGGGAGACAGTGTCAGGGCCAGTGAGGGGGCGGTGGGAGACAGTGTTGGTGTCAGTGAGAGGCTGAGGGAGACAGTGTTGGTGCCAGTGAGAGGCTGAGGGGGACCGTGTTGGTGCCAGTGAGGGCCAGAGGGATACAGTGCTGGTGCCAGTGAGACGCTAAGGGAGACAGTGTTGGTGCCTGTGAGGGGAGAGGGTGACAGTGTCAGTGCCAGTGAGAGGCAAAGGGAGACCGTGTTGGTGCCAGTGAGGGGCAGAGGAAGACAGTGTTGGTGCCAGTGAGGGCCAGGGGGAGACCGTGTTGGTGCCAGTGAGGGGCAAAGGGAGAACGTGTTGGTGCCAGTGTGGGGTTGGGGGAGACAGTGTTGGTGCCAGTTAGGGGAGAGGGTCACAGTGTCAGTGCCAGTGAGAGGCAAAGGGAGACCATGTTGGTGCCAGTGAGGGCCAGAGGGAGACAGTGCTGGTGCCAGTGAGACGCTGAGGGAGACACTGTCAGTGCCAGTGAGAGGCTGAGGGAGACGTTGTCGGGGTCAGGGAGAGGCTGAGGGGGACATTGTTGTGGCCAGTGAGGGGATGAGGATTCAGTGTTGGTGCCAGTGAGGGGCTGAGGGAGACAGCGTTGGTGCCAGTGAGGGGCTGTGGGAGACAGTGTTGGTGCCAGTGAGAGGCTGATTGAGAGAGTGTTGCTCCAACTGAGGGGCAGTGTGAGACAGTGTTGGTGTCGGTGTGAGGCAGAGGGAGACAGTGTTGGTGCCAGTGAGGGACATAGGGAGACAGTGTTGGTGCCAGTGAGAGGCTGAGGGAGACAGTGTTGGTGCCAGTGAGGGGCTGAAGGTGACAGTGTCGGTGCCACTGAGGGGCAGAGGGAGACAGTGTTGGTGCCAGTGAGGGGCTGAGGGAGACAGTGTTGGTGCCAGTGAGGGGCTGAGGGAGACAGTGTCAGTGCCAGTGAGAGGCTGAGGGAGATGGTGTCAGGGTCAGTGAGAGGCAGAGGGGGACCATGTTGTGGCCAGTGAAGGGTTGAGGATTCGGTGTTGGTGCCAGTGAGGGGATAAGGGAGACAGTGTTGGTGCCAGTGAGGGAATAAGGGAGACAGTGTTGGTGCCAGTGAGGGGAGAGGGTGACAGTGTCAGTGCCAGTTAGTGGCAGAGGGAGACAGTGTTTGTGCCACTGAGGGGCAGAGGGAAACAGTGTTGGTGCCAGTGAGGGAATAAGGGAGACAGTGTTGGGGCAAAGGGAGACAGTGTTGGTGAGAGTGAGGGCCAGAGGGAGACAGTGTTGGTGCCAGTGAGGGGCTGAGGGAGACAGTGTTGGTGCCAGCGTGGGTCAGAGGGAGACAGAGTTGGTGTCAGTGGGGGGTTGCGTGAGAGAGTTTTGGGGCCAGTGGGGTGCTGAGGGAGACAGTGGTGGTGCCAGTGAGGGGAAGAGGGCGACAGTGTTGGTGCCAGTGAGGGGCAGAGGGCGACAGTGTTGGTGCCAGTGAGGGATGGAGGGAGACAGTGTTCGTGCCAGTGAGGGATGGAGGGAGACAGTGTTGGTGCCAGTGAGGGGCAGAGGAAGACAGTGTTGGTGCCACTGAGGGGCAGAGGGAGACAGTATTGGTGCCAGTGAGGGGTTGCGTGAGAGAGTTTTGGGGCCAGTGGGGTGCTGAGGGAGACAGTGGTGATGCCCGAGAGGGGCGGGGGGGGGGGGCAGTGCTAGTGCCAGTGAGGGGCTGAGGGAGACAGTGTCAGTGCCAGTGAGAGGCTGAGGGAGACGTTGTCAGGGTCAGTGAGAGGCTGAGGGAGACATTGTTGTGGCCAGTGAGGGGCAGAGGGCGACAGTGTTGGTGCCAGTGAGGGGCAGAGGGCGACAGTGTTGGTGCCAGTGACAGACGGTGGGAGACAGTGTTGGTGCCAGTGAGTGATGGAGGGAGACAGTGTTCGTGCCAGTGAGGGACGGAGGGAGACAGTGTTGGTGCCAGTGAGGGGCAGAGGAAGACAGTGTTGGTGCCACTGAGGGGCAGAGGGAGACAGTGTTGGTGCCAGTGAGGGACGGAGGGAGACGGTGTTGCGGCCAGTGAGGGGCAGAGGGAGACAGTGTCGGTGCCAGCGTGGGTCTGAGGGAGACAACTTTGGTGCCACTGAGGTCCAGAGGGAGACAGTGTTTGTGCCAGTGAGGGGATGAGGGAGAGTGTCGGTGCCATAGTGGGGCTGAGGGAGACAATGTTGGTGCCAGTGCGGGGTCTGTGGGAGACAGTGTTGGTGCCAGTGAGGGGAGAGGGTGACAGTGTTGGTGTCAGTGAGAGGCTGAGGGAGACAGTGTTGGTGTCAGTGAGAGGCTGAGGGGGACCGTGTTGGTGCCAGTGAGGGCCAGAGGGATACAGTGCTGGTGCCAGTGAGACGCTAAGGGAGACAGTGTTGGTGCCAGTGAGGGGAGAGGGTGACAGTGTCAGTGCCAGTGAGAGGCAAAGGGAGACCGTGTTGGTGCCAGTGAGGGGCAGAGGAAGACAGTGTTGGTGCCACTGAGGGGCAAAGGGAGACAGTGTTGGTGCCAGTGAGGGCCAGGGGGAGACAGTGTTGGTGCCAGTGAGGGGCAGAGGGAGACAGCGTTGGTGCCAGTGAGAGGCTGAGGGAGACAGTGTTGGTGCCAATAAGGTGCTGAGGGAGACAGTGTTGGTGCCAGTGAGAGGCTGAGGGAGACAGTGTGTGTGACAGTGTGGGGCTGAGGGAGACAGTGTTGGTGCCAGTGAGAGGCCGAGGGAGACAGTGTTGGTGTCAGTGAGGGGCTGAAGGTGACAGTGTCGGTGCCACTGAGGGGCAGAGGGAAACAGTGTTGGTGCCAGTGAGGGGCTGAGGGAGACAGTGTTGGTGCCAGTGAGGGACAAAGGGAGACAGTGTTGGTGCCAGTGAGGGGCTGAGGGAGACCGTGTCAGTGCCAGTGAGAGGTTGAGGGAGACGGTGTCGGGGTCAGTGAGAGGCTGAGGGGGACCGTGTTGGGGCCAGTGAAGGGTTGAGGATTCAGTGTTGGTGCCAGTGAGGGGATAAGGGAGACAGTGTTGGTGCCAGTGAGGGGATAAGGGAGACAGTGTTGGTGCCAGTGAGGGAATAAGGGAGACAGTGTTGGTGCCAGTGAGGGGAGAGGGTGACAGTGTCAGTGCCAGTTAGTGGCAGAGGGAGACAGTGTTTGTGCCACTGAGGGGATAAGGGAGACAGTGTTGGTGCCAGTGTGGGGCTGAGGGAGACAGTGTTGGTGCCAGTGAGAGGCTGAGGGAGACAGCGTTGGTGCTAGTGAGGGGCTGTGGGAGACAGTGTTGGTGCCAGTGAGGGGCAGAGGGAGACAGTGTTGGTGCCAGTGAGGGGCGGAGGCAGACAGTGTTGGTGCTAGTGAGGGGCTGTGGGAGACAGTGTTGGTATCAGTGTGGGGCTGAGGGAGACAGTGTTGGTGCCAGTGACGGACGGTGGGAGACAGTGTTCGTGCCAGTGAGGGACGGAGGGAGACAGTGTTGGTGCCAGTGAAGGACGGAGGGAGACAGTGTTGGTGCCAGTGAGGGGCAGAGGAAGACAGTGTTGGTGCCGGTGAGGGGCAGAGGAAGACAGTGTTGGTGCCACTGAGGGGCAGAGGGAGACAGTGTTGGTGCCAGTAAGGGACGGAGGGAGACAGTGTTGGTGCCAGTGAGGGGCAGAGGGAGACAGTGTTGGTGCCAGTGAGAGGCTGAGGAAGACAGTGTCGGTGCCAGCGTGGGTCTGAGGGAGACAACTTTGGTCCCACTGAGGGGCAGGGGGAGGCAGTGTTTGTGCCAGGAAGGGGCTGAGAGAGACAGTGGTGGTGCCAGTGAGGGGCAGAGGGAGAGTGTCGGTGCCATAGTGGGGCTGAGGGAGACAATGTTGGTGCCAGTGTGGGGCTGAGGCAGACAGTGTCAGGGCCAGTGAGGGGGCGGTGGGAGACAGTGTTGGTGTCAGTGAGAGGCTGAGGGAGACAGTGTTGGTGCCAGTGAGAGGCTGAGGGGGACCGTGTTGGTGCCAGTGAGGGCCAGAGGGATACAGTGCTGGTGCCAGTGAGACGCTAAGGGAGACAGTGTTGGTGCCTGTGAGGGGAGAGGGTGACAGTGTCAGTGCCAGTGAGAGGCAAAGGGAGACCGTGTTGGTGCCAGTGAGGGGCAGAGGAAGACAGTGTTGGTGCCAGTGAGGGCCAGGGGGAGACAGTGTTGGTGCCAGTGAGGGGCAAAGGGAGAACGTGTTGGTGCCAGTGCGGGGCTGGGGGAGACAGTGTTGGTGCCAGTTAGGGGAGAGGGTCACAGTGTCAGTGCCAGTGAGAGGCAAAGGGAGACCATGTTGGTGCCAGTGAGGGCCAGAGGGAGACAGTGCTGGTGCCAGTGAGACGCTGAGGGAGACACTGTCAGTGCCAGTGAGAGGCTGAGGGAGACGTTGTCGGGGTCAGGGAGAGGCTGAGGGGGACATTGTTGTGGCCAGTGAGGGGATGAGGATTCAGTGTTGGTGCCAGTGAGGGGCTGAGGGAGACAGCGTTGGTGCCAGTGAGGGGCTGTGGGAGACAGTGTTGGTGCCAGTGAGGGGCAGAGGGAGACAGTGTTGGTGCCAGTGAGCGGCTGTGGGAGACAGTATTTGTGCCAGTGAGGGGCTGAGGGAGACAGCGTTGGTGCCAGTGAGGGGCTGTGGGAGACAGTGTTGGTGCCAGCATGGGTCGGAGGGAGACAGTGTTGGTGCCAGTGAGGTGCTGAGGGAGCCAGTGTAGGTGCCAGTGAGGAGCTGAGAGAGAGACAGTGTTGGTGCCAGTGAGGGGCAGAGTATGACAGTGTTGGTGTCAGTGAGGGGTTGCGTGAGAGAGGGTTGGGGCCAGTGGGGTGCTGAGGTTGACAGTGGTGGTGCCCGAGAGGGGCAGGGGGGGACAGTGTTGGTGCCAGTGAGGGGCTGAGGGAGACAGTGTCAGTGCCAGTGAGGGGCTGAGGGAGACAGTGTCGGTGTCAGTGAGAGGCTGAGGGGGACATTGTTGTGGCCAGTGAGGGGATGAGGATTCAGTGTTGGTGCCAGTGATGAGCTGAGAGAGATAGTGATGCTGCCAGTGAGGGGACAGTGTGACAGTGTTGGTGTCAGTGAGGGGCTGAGAGAGACAGTGTCGGTGCCACTGAGGGGCAGAGGGAGACAGTGTTGGTGCCAGTGACGGGCGGAGGGAGACAGTGTTGGTGCCAGTGAGGGATAGAGGGAGACAGTGTTGGTGCCAGTGAGGGACGGAGGGAGACAGTGTTGGTGCCAGTGAGGGATGGAGGGAGACAGTGTTGGTGCCAGTGAGGGATGGAGGGAGACAGTGTTGGTGCCAGTGAGGGGCAGTGGAAGACAGTGTCGGTGCCACTGAGGGGCAGAGGGAGACAGTGTTGGTGCCAGTGACGGACGGAGGGAGACAGTGTTGGTGCCAGTGAGGGATGGAGGGAGACAGTGTTGGTGCCAGTGAGGGATGCAGGGAGACAGTGTTGGTGCCAGTGAGGGACGGAGGGAGACAGTGTTGGTGCCAGTGAGGGGCAGAGGAAGACAGTGTTGGTGCCACTGAGGGGCAGAGGGAGACAGTGTTGGTGCCAGTGATGGACGGAGGGAGACAGTGTTGGTGCCAGTGAGGGATGGAGGGAGACAGTGTTGGTGCCAGTGAGGGATGGAGGGAGACAGTGTTGGTGCCACTGAGCGGCAGAGGGAGACAGTGTTGGTGCCAGTGACGGACGGAGGGAGACAGTGTTCGTGCCAGTGAGGGATGGAGGGAGACAGTGTTGGTGCCAGTGAGGGATGGAGGGAGACAGTGTTGGTGCCAGTGAGGGACGGAGGGAGACAGTGTTGGTGCCGGTGAGGGGCAGAGGAAGACAGTGTTGGTGCCACTGAGGGGCAGAGGGAGACAGTGTTGGTGCCAGTAAGGGACGGAGGGAGACAGTGTTGGTGCCAGCGAGGGGCAGAGGGAGACAGTGTTGGTGCCAGTGAGGGGCTGAGGGAGACAGTGTCGGTGCCAGTGTGGGTCTGAGGGAGACAACTTTGGTCCCACTGAGGGGCAGAGGGAGGCAGTGTTTGTGCCAGGAAGGGGCTGAGAGAGACAGTGGTGGTGCCAGTGAGGGGCAGAGGGAGAGTGTTGGTGCCATAGTGGGGCTGAGGGAGACAATGTTGGTGCCAGTGTGGGGCTGAGGCAGACAGTGTCAGGGCCAGTGAGGGGGCGGTGGGAGACAGTGTTGGTGCCAGTGAGGGGAGAGGGTGACAGTGTTGGTGTCAGTGAGAGGCTGAGGGAGACAGTGTTGGTGCCAGTGAGAGGCTGAGGGGGACCGCGTTGCTGCCAGTGAGGGCCAGAGGGATACAGTGCTCGTGCCAGTGAGACGCTAAGGGAGACAGTGTTGGTGCCTGTGAGGGGAGAGGGTGACAGTGTCAGTGCCAGTGAGAGGCAAAGGGAGACTGTGTTGGTGCCAGTGAGGGGCAGAGGAAGACAGTGTTGGTGCCAGTGAGGGATGGAGGGAGACAGTGTTGGTGCCAGTGAGGGATGGAGGGAGACAGTGTTGGTGCCAGTGAGGGGCAGAGGAAGACAGTGTTGGTGCCGGTGAGGGGCAGAGGAAGACAGTGTTGGTGCCACTGAGGGGCAGAGGGAGACAGTGTTGGTGCCAGTAAGGGACGGAGGGAGACAGTGTTGGTGCCAGTGAGGGGCAGAGGGAGACAGTGTTGGTGCCAGTGAGAGGCTGAGGGAGACAGTGTCGGTGCCAGCGTGGGTCTGAGGGAGACAACTTTGGTCCCACTGAGGGGCAGAGGGAGGCAGTGTTTGTGCCAGTAAGGGGCTGAGAGAGACAGTGGTGGTGCCAGTGAGGGGCAGAGGGAGAGTGTCGGTGCCATAGTGGGGCTGAGGGAGACAATGTTGGTGCCAGTGTGGGGCTGAGGCAGACAGTGTCAAGGCCAGTGAGGGGGCGGTGGGAGACAGTGTTGGTGTCAGTGAGAGGCTGAGGGGGACCGTGTTGGTGCCAGTGAGGGCCAGAGGGATACAGTGCTGGTGCCAGTGAGACGCTAAGGGAGACAGTGTTGGTGCCTGTGAGGGGAGAGGGTGACAGTGTCAGTGCCAGTGAGAGGCAAAGGGAGACCGTGTTGGTGCCAGTGAGGGGCAGAGGAAGACAGTGTTGGTGCCAGTGAGGGCCAGGGGGAGACAGTGTTGGTGCCAGTGAGGGGCAAAGGGAGAACGTGTTGGTGCCAGTGCGGGGCTGGGGGAGACAGTGTTGGTGCCAGTTAGGGGAGAGGGTCACAGTGTCAGTGCCAGTGAGAGGCAAAGGGAGACCATGTTGGTGCCAGTGAGGGCCAGAGGGAGACAGTGCTGGTGCCAGTGAGACGCTGAGGGAGACACTGTCAGTGCCAGTGAGAGGCTGAGGGAGACGTTGTCGGGGTCAGGGAGAGGCTGAGGGGGACATTGTTGTGGCCAGTGAGGGGATGAGGATTCAGTGTTGGTGCCAGTGAGGGGCTGAGGGAGACAGCGTTGGTGTCAGTGAGGGGCTGTGGGAGACAGTGTTGGTGCCAGTGAGGGGCAGAGGGAGACAGTGTTGGTGCCAGTGAGCGGCTGTGGGAGACAGTATTTGTGCCAGTGAGGGGCTGAGGGAGACAGTGTTGGTGCCAGTGAGGGGCTGTGGGAGACAGTGTTGGTGCCAGCATGGTCGGAGGGAGACAGTGTTGGTGCCAGTGAGGTGCTGAGGGAGCCAGTGTAGGTGCCAGTGAGGAGCTGAGAGAGAGACAGTGTTGGTGCCAGTGAGGGGCAGAGTATGACAGTGTTGGTGTCAGTGAGGGGTTGCGTGAGAGAGGGTTGGGGCCAGTGGGGTGCTGAGGTTGACAGTGGTGGTGCCCGAGAGGGGCAGGGGGGGACAGTGTTGCTGCCAGTGAGGGGCTGAGGGAGACAGTGTCAGTGCCAGTGAGGGGCTGAGGGAGACAGTGTCAGTGCCAGTGAGCGGCTGAGGGAGACGTTGTCGGTGTCAGTGAGAGGCTGAGGGGGACATTGTTGTGGCCAGTGAGGGGATGAGGATTCAGTGTTGGTGCCAGTGATGAGCTGAGAGAGATAGTGATGCTGCCAGTGAGGGGACAGTGTGACAATGTTGGTGTCAGTGAGGGGCTGAGAGAGACAGTGTCGGTGCCACTGAGGGGCAGAGGGAGACAGTGTTGGTGCCAGTGACAGGCGGAGGGAGACAGTGTTGGTGCCAGTGAGGGATAGAGGGAGACAGTGTTGGTGCCAGTGAGGGACGGAGGGAGACAGTGTTGGTGCCAGTGAGGGATGGAGGGAGACAGTGTTGGTGCCAGTGAGGGATGGAGGGAGACAGTGTTGGTGCCAGTGAGGGGCAAGTGGAAGACAGTGTCGGTGCCACTGAGGGGCAGAGGGAGACAGTGTTGGTGCCAGTGACGGACGGAGGGAGACAGTGTTGGTGCCACTGAGGGATGGAGGGAGACAGTGTTGGTGCCAGTGAGGGATGCAGGGAGACAGTGTTGGTGCCAGTGAGGGACGGAGGGAGACAGTGTTGGTGCCAGTGAGGGGCAGAGGAAGACAGTGTTGGTGCCACTGAGGGGCAGAGGGAGACAGTGTTGGTGCCAGTGATGGACGGAGGGAGACAGTGTTGGTGCCAGTGAGGGATGGAGGGAGACAGTGTTGGTGCCAGTGAGGGATGGAGGGAGACAGTGTTGGTGCCACTGAGCGGCAGAGGGAGACAGTGTTGGTGCCAGTGACGGACGGAGGGAGACAGTGTTCGTGCCAGTGAGGGATGGAGGGAGACAGTGTTGGTGCCAGTGAGGGATGGAGGGAGACAGTGTTGGTGCCAGTGAGGGACGGAGGGAGACAGTGTTGGTGCCGGTGAGGGGCAGAGGAAGACAGTGTTGGTGCCACTGAGGGGCAGAGGGAGACAGTGTTGGTGCCAGTAAGGGACGGAGGGAGACAGTGTTGGTGCCAGCGAGGGGCAGAGGGAGACAGTGTTGGTGCCAGTGAGGGGCTGAGGGAGACAGTGTCGGTGCCAGTGTGGGTCTGAGGGAGACAACTTTGGTCCCACTGAGGGGCAGAGGGAGGCAGTGTTTGTGCCAGGAAGGGGCTGAGAGAGACAGTGGTGGTGCCAGTGAGGGGCAGAGGGAGAGTGTTGGTGCCATAGTGGGGCTGAGGGAGACAATGTTGGTGCCAGTGTGGGGCTGAGGCAGACAGTGTCAGGGCCAGTGAGGGGGCGGTGGGAGACAGTGTTGGTGCCAGTGAGGGGAGAGGGTGACAGTGTTGGTGTCAGTGAGAGGCTGAGGGAGACAGTGTTGGTGCCAGTGAGAGGCTGAGGGGGACCGCGTTGCTGCCAGTGAGGGCCAGAGGGATACAGTGCTCGTGCCAGTGAGACGCTAAGGGAGACAGTGTTGGTGCCTGTGAGGGGAGAGGGTGACAGTGTCAGTGCCAGTGAGAGGCAAAGGGAGACTGTGTTGGTGCCAGTGAGGGGCAGAGGAAGACAGTGTTGGTGCCAGTGAGGGATGGAGGGAGACAGTGTTGGTGCCAGTGAGGGATGGAGGGAGACAGTGTTGGTGCCAGTGAGGGGCAGAGGAAGACAGTGTTGGTGCCGGTGAGGGGCAGAGGAAGACAGTGTTGGTGCCAGTAAGGGACGGAGGGAGACAGTGTTGGTGCCAGTGAGGGGCAGAGGGAGACAGTGTTGGTGCCAGTGAGAGGCTGAGGGAGACAGTGTCGGTGCCAGCGTGGGTCTGAGGGAGACAACTTTGGTCCCACTAAGGGGCAGAGGGAGGCAGTGTTTGTGCCAGTAAGGGGCTGAGAGAGACAGTGGTGGTGCCAGTGAGGGGCAGAGGGAGAGTGTCGGTGCCATAGTGGGGCTGAGGGAGACAATGTTGGTGCCAGTGTGGGGCTGAGGCAGACAGTGTCAGGGCCAGTGAGGGGGCGGTGGGAGACAGTGTTGGTGTCAGTGAGAGGCTGAGGGAGACAGTGTTGGTGCCAGTGAGAGGCTGAGGGGGACCGTGTTGGTGCCAGTGAGGGCCAGAGGGATACAGTGCTGGTGCCAGTGAGACGCTAAGGGAGACAGTGTTGGTGCCTGTGAGGGGAGAGGGTGACAGTGTCAGTGCCAGTGAGAGGCAAAGGGAGACCGTGTTGGTGCCAGTGAGGGGCAGAGGAATACAGTGTTGGTGCCAGTGAGGGATGGAGGGAGACAGTGTTGGTGCCAGTGAGGGATGGAGGGAGACAGTGTTGGTGTCAGTGAGAGACTGAGGGGGACCGTTTTGGGGCCAGTGAAGGGTTGAGGATTCAGTGTTGGTGCCAGTGAGGGGATAAGGGAGACAGTGTTGGTGCCAGTGTGGGGAGAGGGTGACAGTGTCAGTGCCAGTGAGAGGCAAAGGGAGACAGTGTTGGTGCCAGTGAGGGCCAGAGGGAAACAGTGCTGGTTCCAGTGAGACACTGAGGGAGACCGTGTCAGTGTCAGTGAGTGGATGAGGGAGACAGTGATGGTGCCAGTGAGGGGCAGAGGGAGACAGTGTCGGTGCCAGTGAGAGGCTGAGGGAGACGTTGATGTGGCCAGTGAGGGAATGAGGATTCAGTGTTGGTGTCAGTGGGGGACGGAGGAAAACAGTGTTGGTGCCAGTGTGGGGCAGAGGAAGACAGTGTTGGTGCCACTGAGGGGCAGAGGGAGACAGTGTTGGTGCCAGTGAGGGATTGCGTGAGAGAGTTTTGGGGCCAGTGGGGTGCTGCGGGAGACAGTGTTGGTGCCCGTGAGGGGCAGAAGAGGGCAGTGCTGGTGCCAGTGAGGGGCTGAGGGAGACAGTGTCAGTGCCAGTGAGAGGCTGAGGGAGACAGTTTTGGTATCAGTGAGGGGCTGAGAGAGACAGTGTCGGTGCCACTGAGGGGCAGAGGGAGACAGTGTTGGTGCCACTGAGGGGCAGAGGGAGACAGTGTTGGTGCCAGTGAGGGATGGAGGGAGACCGTGTTGGTGCCAGTGAGGGATGGAGGGAGACAGTGTCAGGGCCAGTGAGGGGCGGAGGGAGACAGTGTTAGGGCCAGTGAGGGGCAGAGTGAGACAGTGTTGGTGCCAGTGAGGGGTTGCGTGAGACAGTGCTGATGCCAGTGAGGGGCTGAGGGAGACGTTGTCGGGGTCAGGGAGAGGCTGAGGGGGACATTGTTGTGGCCAGTGAGGGGATGAGGATTCAGTGTTGGTGCCAGTGAGGGGACAGGGTGACAGTGTTGGTGTCAGTGAGAGGCTGAGGGAGACAGAGTGTGTGCCAGTGTGAGGCTGAGGGAGACAGTGTTGGTATCAGTGAGGGGCTGAGGAAGACAGTGTCGGTGCCACTGAGGGGCAGAGGGAGACAGTGTTGGTGCCAGTGAGGGATGGATGGAGACAGTGTTGGTGCCAGTGGGGGGCAGATGAAGACAGTGTTGGTGCCACTGAGGGGCTGAGGGAGACAGTGATGGTGCCAGTGAGGAGCTGAGGGAGAGTGTTGGTGCCATATTGGGGCCGAGGGAGACAGTGTTGGTGCCAGTGAGGGGAGAGGGTGACAGTGTTGGTGTCAGTGAGAGGCTGAGGGAGACAGTGTTGGTGTCAGTGAGAGGCTGAGGGGGACCGTGTTGGTGCCAGTGAGGGCCAGAGGGATACAGTGCTGGTGCCAGTGAGACGCTAAGGGAGACAGTGTTGGTGCCAGTGAGGGGAGAGGGTGACAGTGTCAGTGCCAGTGAGAGGCAAAGGGAGACCGTGTTGGTGCCAGTGAGGGGCAGAGGAAGACAGTGTTGGTGCCACTGAGGGGCAAAGGGAGACAGTGTTGGTGCCAGTGAGGGCCAGGGGGAGACAGTGTTGGTGCCAGTGAGGGGCAGAGGGAGACAGCGTTGGTGCCAGTGAGAGGCTGAGGGAGACAGTGTTGGTGCCAATAAGGTGCTGAGGGAGACAGTGTTGGTGCCAGTGAGAGGCTGAGGGAGACAGTGTGTGTGACAGTGTGGGGCTGAGGGAGACAGTGTTGGTGCCAGTGAGAGGCCGAGGGAGACAGTGTTGGTGTCAGTGAGGGGCTGAAGGTGACAGTGTCGGTGCCACTGAGGGGCAGAGGGAGACAGTGTTGGTGCCAGTGAGGGGCTGAGGGAGACAGTGTTGGTGCCAGTGAGGGACAAAGGGAGACAGTGTTGGTGCCAGTGAGGGGCTGAGGGAGACCGTGTCAGTGCCAGTGAGAGGTTGAGGGAGACGGTGTCGGGGTCAGTGAGAGGCTGAGGGGGACCGTGTTGGGGCCAGTGAAGGGTTGAGGATTCCGTGTTGGTGCCAGTGAGGGGATAAGGGAGACAGTGTTGGTGCCAGTGAGGGAATAAGGGAGACAGTGTTGGTGCCAGTGAGGGGAGAGGGTGACAGTGTCAGTGCCAGTTAGTGGCAGAGGGAGACAGTGTTTGTGCCACTGAGGGGCAGAGGGAAACAGTGTTGGTGCCAGTGAAGGAATAAGGGAGACAGTGTTGGGGCAAAGGGAGACAGTGTTGGTGAGAGTGAGGGCCAGAGGGAGACAGTGTTGGTGCCAGTGAAGGGTTGCGGATTCAATGTTGGTGCCTGTGGGGGTGGGGGGAGACAGTGTTGGTGCCAGTGTGGGGCTGAGGGAGACAGTGTTGGTGCCAGTGAGAGGCTGAGGGAGACAGCGTTGGTGCCAGTGAGGGGCTGTGGGAGACAGTGTTGGTGCCAGTGAGGGGCAGAGGGAGACAGTGTTGGTGCCAGTGAGGGGCGGAGGCAGACAGTGTTGGTGCCAGTGAGGGGCTGTGGGAGACAGTATTGGTGCCAGTGAGGGGCTGAGGGAGACAGTGTTGGTGCCAGTGAGAGGCTGAGGGGGACAGTGTGTGTGCCAGTTTTAGGCTGAGGGAGACAGTGTTGGTATCAGTGTGGGGCTGAGGGAGACAGTGTTGGTGCCAGTGACGGACGGTGGGAGACAGTGTTCGTGCCAGTGAGGGACGGAGGGAGACAGTGTTGGTGCCAGTGAAGGACGGAGGGAGACAGTGTTGGTGCCAGTGAGGGGCAGAGGAAGACAGTGTTGGTGCCAGTGAGGGGCAGAGTGAGACAGTGTTGGTGCCAGTGAGGGGTTGCGTGAGACAGTGCTGATGCCAGCGAGGGGCTGAGGGAGACGTTGTCCGGGTCAGGGAGAGGCTGAGGGGGACATTGTTGTGGCCAGTGAGGGGATGAGGATTCAGTGTTGGTGCCAGTGAGGGGACAGGGTGACAGTGTTGGTGTCAGTGAGAGGCTGAGGGAGACAGAGTGTGTGCCAGTGTGAGGCTGAGGGAGACAGTGTTGGTGCCACTGAGGGGCTGAGGGAGACAGTGTTGGTGCCAGTGAGGGATGGATGGAGACAGTGTTGGTGCCAGTGGCGGGCAGATGAAGACAGTGTTGGTGCCACTGAGGGGCAGATTGAGACAGTGTTGGTGCCAGTGTGGTGCTGAGGGAGACAGTGTTAGTGCCAGTGAGGGGCCGAGGGAGACAGTGTTGGTGCCAGTGTGGGGCTGAGGCAGACAGTGTCAGGGCCAGTGAGGGGAGAGGGAGACAGTGTTGGTGTCAGTGAGGGGCTGAGGGAGACAATGTCAGTGTCCGTGAGGGGCAGATGGAGACAGTGTTCGTGTCACTGAGGGTCTGAGGGAGACAGTGTTGTGGCCAGCGTGGGTCTGAGGGAGACACCTTTTGTCCCACTGAGGGGCAGAGGGAGACAGTGTTTGTGCCAGTGAGGGGCTAAGAGAGAGACAGTGTTGGTGCCAGTGAGTGGCTGCGTGAGAGAGTGTTGGGGCCAGTAGGGTGTTGAGGGAGACAGTGTTGGTGCCAGTGAGGGGCAGCGGGGGACAGTGTTGGTGCCTGTGAGGGGCTGAGGGAGACAGTGTCAGTGACAGTGAGAGGCTGAGGGAGATGGTGTCGGTGTCAGTGAGAGGCTGAGGGGGACCGTGTTGGGGCCAGTGAGGGGTTGAGGATTCAGTGTTGGTGCCAGTGTGGAGCTGAGGGAGACAGTGTCAGTGCCAGTGAGGGGAGAGGGTGATAGTGTTGGTGACAGTGAGGGACTGAGGGAGACAGTGTCACTGCCAGTGAGAGGCTGAGGGAGATGTTGTCGGTGTCAGTGAGAGGCTGAGGGGGACATTGTTGTGGCCAGTGAGGGGATGAGGATTCAGTGTTGGTGCCAGTGATGGGATGAAAGAGATAGTGTTGGTGCCAGTGAGGGGACAGGGTGACAGTGTTGGTGTCAGTGAGAGGCTGAGGGAGACAGAGTGTGTGCCAGTGTGAGGCTGAGGGAGACAGTGTTGGTATCAGTGAGGGGCAGAGGGAGACAGTGTTGGTGCCACTGAGGGGCAGAGGGAGACAGTGTTGGTGCCAGTGAGGGATGGATGGAGACAGTGTTGGTGCCAGTGGGGGGCAGATGAAGACAGTGTTGGTGCAACTGAGGGGCAGATTGAGACAGTGTTGGTGCCAGTGTGGTGCTGAGGGAGACAGTGTTAGTGCCAGTGAGGGGCCGAGGGAGACAGTGTTGGTGCCAGTGTGGGGCTGAGGCAGACAGTGTCAGGGCCAGTGAGGGGAGAGGGAGACAGTGTTGGTGTCAGTGAGAGGCTGAGGGAGACAGTGTTGGTATCAGTGAGGGGCTGAGAGAGACAGTGTCGATGCCACTGAGGGGCAGAGGGAGACAGTGTTGGTGCCTGTGAGGGACGGAGGGAGACTGTGTTAGGGCCAGTGAGGGGCTGAGAGAGACAGTGTCAGTGCCAGTGAGGGGCAGAGGAAGACAGTGTTGGTGCCACTGAGGGGCAGAGGAAGACAGTGTTGGTGCCACTGAGGGGCAGAGGGAGACAGTGTTGGTGCCAGTGAGGGCAGAGGAAGACAGTGTTGGTGCCACTGACGGGCAGAGGGAGACAGTGTTGGTGCCAGTGAGGGTAGAGGAAGACAGTGTTGGTGCCACTGGGGGGCAAAGGGAGACAGTGTTGCGGCCAGTGTGGGGCAGAGGGAGAACAGTGTCGGTGTCAGTGAGGGGCTGAGGGAGTCAGTGGTGGTGCCAGAGAGGGACGGAGGGAGACAGTTTTGGTGCCAGTGAGGGACTGAGGGAGACAGTGTTGGTGTCAGTGAGGGGCTGAGGGAGACAGTGGTGGTGCCAGAGAGGGATGGAGGGGGACAGTTTTGGTGCCAGTGAGGGACTGAGGGAGACAGTGTTGGTGCCAGTGTGGGGCAGAGGGAGACAATGTTGCAGCCAGTGAGGGGCTGAGAGAGAGACAGTGTAGGTGCCAGTGAGGAGCTGAGAGAGAGACAGTGTTGGTGCCAGTGAGGGGTAGAGAGAGAGACAGTGTTGGTGCCAGTGAGGGGTTGCGTGAGATAGTGTTGGGGCCCGTGGGACGCTCATGGAGGCAGTGTTGGTGCCCGTGAGGGGCAGAAGGGGGCAGTGCTGGTGCCAGTGAGGGGCTGAGGGGGACATTGTTGTGGCCAGTGAGGGGATGAGGATTCAGTGTTGGTGCCAGTGATGGGATGAGAGAGATCGTGTTGGTGCCAGTGAGGGGACAGTGTGACAGTGTTGGTGTCAGTGAGAGGCTGAGGGAGACAGAGTGTGTGCCAGTGTGAGGCTGAGGGAGACAGTGTTGGTATCAGTGAGGGGCTGAGGAAGACAGTGTCGGTGCCACTGAGGGGCAGAGGGAGACAGTGTTGGTGCCAGTGAGGGATGGATGGAGACAGTGTTGGTGCCAGTGGGGGGCAGATGAAGACAGTGTTGGTGCCACTGAGGGGCTGAGGGAGACAGTGATGGTGCCAGTGAGGAGCTGAGGGAGAGTGTTGGTGCCATATTGGGGCCGAGGGAGACAGTGTTGGTGCCAGTGAGGGGAGAGGGAGACAGTGTTGGTGTCAGTGAGAGGCTGAGGGAGACAGTGTTGGTGCCAGTGAGGGGAGAGTGAGACAGTGTTGGTGCCGGTGCGGGGCTGAGGGAGACAATGTCAGTGTCCGTGAGGGGCAGATGGAGACAGTGTTCGTGCCACTGAGGGTCTGAGGGAGACAGTGTCGGTGCCAGCGTGGGTCTTAGGGAGACACCTTTGGTCCCACTGAGGGGCAGAGGGAGACAGTGTTTGTGCCAGTGAGGGGCTAAGAGAGAGACAGTGTTGGTGCCAGTGAGGGGCTGCGTGAGAGAGTGTTGGGGCCAGTGGGGTGTTGAGGGAGACAGTGTTGGTGGGAATGAGGTGCTGAGGGAGACAGTGTTGGTGCCAGTGAGGGGCTGAGGGAGACAGTGTCAGTGCCAGTGACAGGCTGAGGGAGACGGTGTGGGGGCAGTGAGAGGCTGAGGGGACCGTGTTGGGGCCAGTGAAGGGTTGAGTATTCAATGTTGGTGCCAGTGAGGCGATGAGGGAGACAGTGTTGGTGCCAGTGTGGGGCTGAGGGAGACAGTGTCAGTGCCAGTGAGGGGAGAGGGTGATAGTGTTGGTGACAGTGAGGGACTGAGGGAGACAGTGTTGGTGCCAGTGAGGGGTTGCATGAGAGAGTGTTGGGGCCAGTGGGGTGCTGAGGGAGACAGTGTTGGTGCCCGTGAGGGGCTGAGGGAGACAGTGTCAGTGCCAGTGAGAGGCTGAGGGAGACAGTTTTGGTATCAGTGAGGGGCTGAGAGAGACAGTGTCGGTGCCACTGAGGGGCAGAGGGAGACAGTGTTGGTGCCAGTGAGGGATGGATGGAGACAGTGTTGGTGCCAGTGAGGGATGGAGGGAGACAGTGTCAGGGCCAGTGAGGGATGGAGGGAGACAGTGTTAGGGCCAGTGAGGGGCAGAGTGAGACAGTGTTGGTGCCAGTGAGGGGTTGCGTGAGACAGTGCTGGTGCCAGTTAGGGGCTGAGGGAGACGTTGTCGGGGTCAGGGAGAGGCTGAGGGGGACATTGTTGTGGCCAGTGAGGGGATGAGGATTCAGTGTTGGTGCCAGTGAGGGGACAGGGTGACAGTGTTGGTGTCAGTGAGAGGCTGAGGGGGACATTGTTGTGGCCAGTGAGGGGATGAGGATTCAGTGTTGGTGCCAGTGAGGGGACAGGGTGACAGTGTTGGTGTCAGTGAGAGGCTGAGGGAGACAGAGTGTGTGCCAGTGTGAGGCTGAGGGAGACAGTGTTGGTATCAGTGAGGGGCTGAGGAAGACAGTGTTGGTATCAGTGAGGGGCTGAGGAAGACAGTGTCGGTGCCACTGAGGGGCAGAGGGAGACAGTGTTGGTGCCAGTGAGGGATGGATGGAGACAGTGTTGGTGCCAGTGGGGGGCAGATGAAGACAGTGTTGGTGCCACTGAGGGGCTGAGGGAGACAGTGATGGTGCCAGTGAGGAGCTGAGGGAGAGTGTTGGTGCCATATTGGGGCCGAGGGAGACAGTGTTGGTGCCAGTGAGGGGAGAGGGAGACAGTGTTGGTGTCAGTGAGAGGCTGAGGGAGACAGTGTTGGTGCCAGTGAGGGGAGAGTGAGACAGTGTTGGTGCCGGTGCGGGGCTGAGGGAGACAATGTCAGTGTCCGTGAGGGGCAGATGGAGACAGTGTTCGTGCCACTGAGGGTCTGAGGGAGACAGTGTCGGTGCCAGCGTGGGTCTTAGGGAGACACCTTTGGTCCCACTGAGGGGCAGAGGGAGACAGTGTTTGTGCCAGTGAGGGGCTAAGAGAGAGACAGTGTTGGTGCCAGTGAGGGGCTGCGTGAGAGAGTGTTGGGGCCAGTGGGGTGTTGAGGGAGACAGTGTTGGTGCGAATGAGGTGCTGAGGGAGACAGTGTTGGTGCCAGTGAGGGGCTGAGGGAGACAGTGTCAGTGCCAGTGACAGGCTGAGGGAGACGGTGTGGGGGCAGTGAGAGGCTGAGGGGACCGTGTTGGGGCCAGTGAAGGGTTGAGTATTCAATGTTGGTGCCAGTGAGGCGATGAGGGAGACAGTGTTGGTGCCAGTGTGGGGCTGAGGGAGACAGTGTCAGTGCCAGTGAGGGGAGAGGGTGATAGTGTTGGTGACAGTGAGGGACTGAGGGAGACAGTGTTGGTGCCAGTGAGGGGTTGCGTGAGAGAGTGTTGGGGCCAGTGGGGTGCTGAGGGAGACAGTGTTGGTGCCCGTGAGGGGCTGAGGGAGACAGTGTCAGTGCCAGTGAGAGGCTGAGGGAGACAGTTTTGGTATCAGTGAGGGGCTGAGAGAGACAGTGTCGGTGCCACTGAGGGGCAGAGGGAGACAGTGTTGGTGCCAGTGAGGGATGGATGGAGACAGAGTTGGTGCCAGTGAGGGATGGAGGGAGACAGTGTCAGGGCCAGTGAGGGATGGAGGGAGACAGTGTTAGGGCCAGTGAGGGGCAGAGTGAGACAGTGTTGGTGCCAGTGAGGGGTTGCGTGAGACAGTGCTTGTGCCAGTGAGGGGCTGAGGGAGACGTTGTCGGGGTCAGGGAGAGGCTGAGGGGGACATTGTTGTGGCCAGTGAGGGGATGAGGATTCAGTGTTGGTGCCAGTGAGGGGACAGGGTGACAGTGTTGGTGTCAGTGAGAGGCTGAGGGAGACAGTGTTGGTGCCACTGAGGGGCTGAGGGAGACAGTGTTGGTGCCAGTGAGGGATGGATGGAGACAGTGTTGGTGCCAGTGGCGGGCAGATGAAGACAGTGTTGGTGCCACTGAGGGGCAGATTGATACAGTGTTGGTGCCAGTGGGGTGCTGAGGGAGACAGTGTTGGTGCCCGTGAGGGGCTGAGGGAGACAGTGTCAGTGCCAGTGAGAGGCTGAGGGAGACAGTTTTGGTATCAGTGAGGGGCTGAGAGAGACAGTGTCGGTGCCACTGAGGGGCAGAGGGAGACAGTGTTGGTGCCAGTGAGGGATGGATGGAGACAGAGTTGGTGCCAGTGAGGGATGGAGGGAGACAGTGTCAGGGCCAGTGAGGGATGGAGGGAGACAGTGTTAGGGCCAGTGAGGGGCAGAGTGAGACAGTGTTGGTGCCAGTGAGGGGTTGCGTGAGACAGTGCTTGTGCCAGTGAGGGGCTGAGGGAGACGTTGTCGGGGTCAGGGAGAGGCTGAGGGGGACATTGTTGTGGCCAGTGAGGGGATGAGGATTCAGTGTTGGTGCCAGTGAGGGGACAGGGTGACAGTGTTGGTGTCAGTGAGAGGCTGAGGGAGACAGTGTTGGTGCCACTGAGGGGCTGAGGGAGACAGTGTTGGTGCCAGTGAGGGATGGATGGAGACAGTGTTGGTGCCAGTGGCGGGCAGATGAAGACAGTGTTGGTGCCACTGAGGGGCAGATTGATACAGTGTTGGTGCCAGTGTGGTGCTGAGGGAGACAGTGTTAGTGCCAGTGAGGGGCCGAGCGAGACAGTGTTGGTGCCAGTGTGGGGCTGAGGCAGACAGTGTCAGGGCCAGTGAGGGGAGAGGGAGACAGTGTTGGTGTCAGTGAGAGGCTGAGGGAGACAGTGCTGGTGTCAGTGAGAGGCTGAGGGGGGCAGTGTTGGTGCCGGTGCGGGGCTGAGGGAGACAGTGTGTGTGACAGTGTGGGGCTGAGGGAGATGGTGTCGGGGTCAGTGAGAGGCTGAGGGGACCGTGTTGGTGCCAATGAAGGACTGAGGGAGACAGTGTTGGTGCCAGTGTGGGGCTGAGGGAGACAGTTCCAGGGCCAATGAGGGGCCGGAGGGAAACAGTGTTGGTTCCAGTGAGGGGCTGAGGGAGGCAGTGTTGGTGCCAATGAGGGGCTGAGGGATACAGTGTTGGTGCCAGTTAGGGGCTGAGAGAGACAGTGATGGTGCCAGTGAGGGGCTGAGGGAGAGTGTTGGTGCCAGTGTGAGGCTGAGGGAGACAGTGTTGGGGCCAGTGAAGGGCTGAGGGAGACAGTGATGGTGCCAGTGGGGGACTGAGGGAGACAGTGTTGGTGCCAGTGAGGGGCAGAGGAAGACAGTGTTGGTGCCACTGACGGGCAGAGAGAGAGAGACAGTGTTGGTGCCAACGTGGGTCTGAGGGAGACAATTTTGGTGCCAGTGAGGGGTTGCGTGAGAGAGTGTTGGGGCCAGTGGGGTGCTGAGGGAGACAGTGTTGGTACCCGTGAGGGGCAGAAGGGGCAGTGCTGGTGCCAGTGAGGGGCTGAGGGAGACAGTGTCAGTGCCAGTGAGAAGCTGAGGGAGACGTTGTTGTGGCCAGTGATGGGATAAGGATTCAGTGTTGGTGCCAGTGATGGGATGAGAGAGATAGTGTTGAAGCCAGTGAGGGGACAGTGTGACAGTGTTGGTGTCAGTGAGAGGCTGAGGGAGACAGTGTTGATATCAGTGAGGGGCTGAGAGAGACAGTGTCGATGCCACTGAGGGGCAGAGGGAGACAGTGTTGGTGCCTGTGAGGGACGGAGGGAGACTGTGTTAGGGCCAGTGAGGGGCTGAGAGAGACAGTGTTGGTGCCAGTGAGGGGCAGAGGAAGACAGTGTTGGTGCCACTGAGGGGCAGAGGAAGACAGTGTTGGTGCCACTGAGGGGCAGAGGGAGACAGTGTTGGTGCCAGTGAGGGCAGAGGAAGACAGTGTTGGTGCCACTGACGGGCAGAGGGAGACAGTGTTGGTGCCAGTGAGGGTAGAGGAAGACAGTGTTGGTGCCACTGGGGGGCAAAGGGAGACAGTGTTGCGGCCAGTGTGGGGCAGAGGGAGAACAGTGTCGGTGTCAGTGAGGGGCTGAGGGAGACAGTGGTGGTGCCAGTGAGGGGCAGAGGGAGACAGTGTTGGTGCCAGTGAGGGGCAGGGGAAGACAGTGTTGGTGCCAGTGAGGGGCTAAGAGAGAGACAGTGTTGGTGCCAGTGAGGGGCTGCGTGAGAGAGTGTTGGGGCCAGTGGGGTGTTGAGGGAGACAGTGTTGGTGCGAATGAGGTGCTGAGGGAGACAGTGTTGGTGCCAGTGAGGGGCTGAGGGAGACAGTGTCAGTGCCAGTGACAGGCTGAGGGAGACAGTGTGGGGGCAGTGAGAGGCTGAGGGGACCGTGTTGGGGCCAGTGAAGGGTTGAGTATTCAATGTTGGTGCCAGTGAGGCGATGAGGGAGACAGTGTTGGTGCCAGTGTGGGGCTGAGGGAGACAGTGTCAGTGCCAGTGAGGGGAGAGGGTGATAGTGTTGGTGACAGTGAGGGACTGAGGGAGACAGTGTTGGTGCCAGTGAGGGGTTGCGTGAGAGAGTGTTGGGGCCAGTGGGGTGCTGAGGGAGACAGTGTTGGTGCCCGTGAGGGGCTGAGGGAGACAGTGTCAGTGCCAGTGAGAGGCTGAGGGAGACAGTTTTGGTATCAGTGAGGGGCTGAGAGAGACAGTGTCGGTGCCACTGAGGGGCAGAGGGAGACAGTGTTGGTGCCACTGAGGGGCAGAGGGAGACAGTGTTGGTGCCAGTGAGGGATGGAGGGAGACCGTGTTGGTGCCAGTGAGGGATGGAGGGAGACAGTGTCAGGGCCAGTGAGGGACGGAGGGAGACAGTGTTAGGGCCAGTGAGGGGCAGAGTGAGACAGTGTTGGTGCCAGTGAGGGGTTGCGTGAGACAGTGCTGGTGCCAGTGAGGGGCTGAGGGAGACGTTGTCGGGGTCAGGGAGAGGCTGAGGGGGACATTGTTGTGGCCAGTGAGGGGATGAGGATTCAGTGTTGGTGCCAGTGAGGCGACAGGGTGACAGTGTTGGTGTCAGTGAGAGGCTGAGGGAGACAGAGTGTGTGCCAGTGTGAGGCTGAGGGAGACAGTGTTGGTATCAGTGAGGGGCTGAGGAAGACAGTGTTGGTATCAGTGAGGGGCTGAGGGAGACAGTGTCGGTGCCACTGAGGGGCAGAGGGAGACAGTGTTGGTGCCAGTGAGGGATGGATGGAGACAGTGTTGGTGCCAGTGGGGGGCAGATGAAGACAGTGTTGGTGCCACTGAGGGGCTGAGGGAGACAGTGATGGTGCCAGTGAGGAGCTGAGGGAGAGTGTTGGTGCCATATTGGGGCCGAGGGAGACAGTGTTGGTGCCAGTGAGGGGAGAGGGAGACAGTGTTGGTGCCGGTGCGGTGTCAGTGAGAGGCTGAGGGAGACAGTGTTGGTGCCAGTGAGGGGAGAGTGAGACAGTGTTGGTGCCGGTGCGGGGCTGAGGGAGACAATGTCAGTGTCCGTGAGGGGCAGATGGAGACAGTGTTCGTGCCACTGAGGGTCTGAGGGAGACAGTGTCGGTGCCAGCGTGGGTCTTAGGGAGACACCTTTGGTCCCACTGAGGGGCAGAGGGAGACAGTGTTTGTGCCAGTGAGGGGCTAAGAGAGAGACAGTGTTGGTGCCAGTGAGGGGCTGCGTGAGAGAGTGTTGGGGCCAGTGGGGTGTTGAGGGAGACAGTGTTGGTGCGAATGAGGTGCTGAGGGAGACAGTGTTGGTGCCAGTGAGGGGCTGAGGGAGACAGTGTCAGTGCCAGTGACAGGCTGAGGGAGACGGTGTGGGGGCAGTGAGAGGCTGAGGGGACCGTGTTGGGGCCAGTGAAGGGTTGAGTATTCAATGTTGGTGCCAGTGAGGCGATGAGGGAGACAGTGTTGGTGCCAGTGTGGGGCTGAGGGAGACAGTGTCAGTGCCAGTGAGGGGAGATGGTGATAGTGTTGGTGACAGTGAGGGACTGAGGGAGACAGTGTTGGTGCCAGTGAGGGGTTGCGTGAGAGAGTGTTGGGGCCAGTGAGGGACTGAGGGAGACAGTTTTGGTATCAGTGAGGGGCTGAGAGAGACAGTGTCGGTGCCACTGAGGGGCAGAGGGAGACAGTGTTGGTGCCAGTGAGGGATGGATGGAGACAGTGTTGGTGCCAGTGAGGGATGGAGGGAGACAGTGTCAGGGCCAGTGAGGGATGGAGGGAGACAGTGTTAGGGCCAGTGAGGGGCAGAGTGAGACAGTGTTGGTGCCAGTGAGGGGTTGCGTGAGACAGTGCTGGTGCCAGTGAGGGGCTGAGGGAGACGTTGTCGGGGTCAGGGAGAGGCTGAGGGGGACATTGTTGTGGCCAGTGAGGGGATGAGGATTCAGTGTTGGTGCCAGTGAGGGGACAGGGTGACAGTGTTGGAGTCAGTGAGAGGCTGAGGGAGACAGAGTGTGTGCCAGTGTGAGGCTGAGGGAGACAGTGTTGGTGCCACTGAGGGGCTGAGGGAGACAGTGTTGGTGCCACTGAGGGGCAGATTGATACAGTGTTGGTGCCAGTGTGGTGCTGAGGGAGACAGTGTTGGTGCCAGTGAGGGTAGAGGAAGACAGTGTTGGTGCCACTGGGGGGCAAAGGGAGACAGTGTTGCGGCCAGTGTGGGGCAGAGGGAGAACAGTGTCGGTGTCAGTGAGGGGCTGAGGGAGACAGTGGTGGTGCCAGTGAGGGGCAGAGGGAGACAGTGTTGGTGCCAGTGAGGGGCAGGGGAAGACAGTGTTGGTGCCAGTGAGGGGCTAAGAGAGAGACAGTGTTGGTGCCAGTGAGGGGCTGCGTGAGAGAGTGTTGGGGCCAGTGGGGTGTTGAGGGAGACAGTGTTGGTGCGAATGAGGTGCTGAGGGAGACAGTGTTGGTGCCAGTGAGGGGCTGAGGGAGACAGTGTCAGTGCCAGTGACAGGCTGAGGGAGACAGTGTGGGGGCAGTGAGAGGCTGAGGGGACCGTGTTGGGGCCAGTGAAGGGTTGAGTATTCAATGTTGGTGCCAGTGAGGCGATGAGGGAGACAGTGTTGGTGCCAGTGTGGGGCTGAGGGAGACAGTGTCAGTGCCAGTGAGGGGAGAGGGTGATAGTGTTGGTGACAGTGAGGGACTGAGGGAGACAGTGTTGGTGCCAGTGAGGGGTTGCGTGAGAGAGTGTTGGGGCCAGTGGGGTGCTGAGGGAGACAGTGTTGGTGCCCGTGAGGGGCTGAGGGAGACAGTGTCAGTGCCAGTGAGAGGCTGAGGGAGACAGTTTTGGTATCAGTGAGGGGCTGAGAGAGACAGTGTCGGTGCCACTGAGGGGCAGAGGGAGACAGTGTTGGTGCCACTGAGGGGCAGAGGGAGACAGTGTTGGTGCCAGTGAGGGATGGAGGGAGACCGTGTTGGTGCCAGTGAGGGATGGAGGGAGACAGTGTCAGGGCCAGTGAGGGACGGAGGGAGACAGTGTTAGGGCCAGTGAGGGGCAGAGTGAGACAGTGTTGGTGCCAGTGAGGGGTTGCGTGAGACAGTGCTGGTGCCAGTGAGGGGCTGAGGGAGACGTTGTCGGGGTCAGGGAGAGGCTGAGGGGGACATTGTTGTGGCCAGTGAGGGGATGAGGATTCAGTGTTGGTGCCAGTGAGGCGACAGGGTGACAGTGTTGGTGTCAGTGAGAGGCTGAGGGAGACAGAGTGTGTGCCAGTGTGAGGCTGAGGGAGACAGTGTTGGTATCAGTGAGGGGCTGAGGAAGACAGTGTTGGTATCAGTGAGGGGCTGAGGGAGACAGTGTCGGTGCCACTGAGGGGCAGAGGGAGACAGTGTTGGTGCCAGTGAGGGATGGATGGAGACAGTGTTGGTGCCAGTGGGGGGCAGATGAAGACAGTGTTGGTGCCACTGAGGGGCTGAGGGAGACAGTGATGGTGCCAGTGAGGAGCTGAGGGAGAGTGTTGGTGCCATATTGGGGCCGAGGGAGACAGTGTTGGTGCCAGTGAGGGGAGAGGGAGACAGTGTTGGTGCCGGTGCGGTGTCAGTGAGAGGCTGAGGGAGACAGTGTTGGTGCCAGTGAGGGGAGAGTGAGACAGTGTTGGTGCCGGTGCGGGGCTGAGGGAGACAATGTCAGTGTCCGTGAGGGGCAGATGGAGACAGTGTTCGTGCCACTGAGGGTCTGAGGGAGACAGTGTCGGTGCCAGCGTGGGTCTTAGGGAGACACCTTTGGTCCCACTGAGGGGCAGAGGGAGACAGTGTTTGTGCCAGTGAGGGGCTAAGAGAGAGACAGTGTTGGTGCCAGTGAGGGGCTGCGTGAGAGAGTGTTGGGGCCAGTGGGGTGTTGAGGGAGACAGTGTTGGTGCGAATGAGGTGCTGAGGGAGACAGTGTTGGTGCCAGTGAGGGGCTGAGGGAGACAGTGTCAGTGCCAGTGACAGGCTGAGGGAGACGGTGTGGGGGCAGTGAGAGGCTGAGGGGACCGTGTTGGGGCCAGTGAAGGGTTGAGTATTCAATGTTGGTGCCAGTGAGGCGATGAGGGAGACAGTGTTGGTGCCAGTGTGGGGCTGAGGGAGACAGTGTCAGTGCCAGTGAGGGGAGATGGTGATAGTGTTGGTGACAGTGAGGGACTGAGGGAGACAGTGTTGGTGCCAGTGAGGGGTTGCGTGAGAGAGTGTTGGGGCCAGTGAGGGACTGAGGGAGACAGTTTTGGTATCAGTGAGGGGCTGAGAGAGACAGTGTCGGTGCCACTGAGGGGCAGAGGGAGACAGTGTTGGTGCCAGTGAGGGATGGATGGAGACAGTGTTGGTGCCAGTGAGGGATGGAGGGAGACAGTGTCAGGGCCAGTGAGGGATGGAGGGAGACAGTGTTAGGGCCAGTGAGGGGCAGAGTGAGACAGTGTTGGTGCCAGTGAGGGGTTGCGTGAGACAGTGCTGGTGCCAGTGAGGGGCTGAGGGAGACGTTGTCGGGGTCAGGGAGAGGCTGAGGGGGACATTGTTGTGGCCAGTGAGGGGATGAGGATTCAGTGTTGGTGCCAGTGAGGGGACAGGGTGACAGTGTTGGAGTCAGTGAGAGGCTGAGGGAGACAGAGTGTGTGCCAGTGTGAGGCTGAGGGAGACAGTGTTGGTGCCACTGAGGGGCTGAGGGAGACAGTGTTGGTGCCACTGAGGGGCAGATTGATACAGTGTTGGTGCCAGTGTGGTGCTGAGGGAGACAGTGTTGGTGCCAGTGAGGGTAGAGGAAGACAGTGTTGGTGCCACTGGGGGGCAAAGGGAGACAGTGTTGCGGCCAGTGTGGGGCAGAGGGAGAACAGTGTCGGTGTCAGTGAGGGGCTGAGGGAGACAGTGGTGGTGCCAGTGAGGGGCAGAGGGAGACAGTGTTGGTGCCAGTGAGGGGCAGGGGAAGACAGTGTTGGTGCCAGTGAGGGGCTAAGAGAGAGACAGTGTTGGTGCCAGTGAGGGGCTGCGTGAGAGAGTGTTGGGGCCAGTGGGGTGTTGAGGGAGACAGTGTTGGTGCGAATGAGGTGCTGAGGGAGACAGTGTTGGTGCCAGTGAGGGGCTGAGGGAGACAGTGTCAGTGCCAGTGACAGGCTGAGGGAGACAGTGTGGGGGCAGTGAGAGGCTGAGGGGACCGTGTTGGGGCCAGTGAAGGGTTGAGTATTCAATGTTGGTGCCAGTGAGGCGATGAGGGAGACAGTGTTGGTGCCAGTGTGGGGCTGAGGGAGACAGTGTCAGTGCCAGTGAGGGGAGAGGGTGATAGTGTTGGTGACAGTGAGGGACTGAGGGAGACAGTGTTGGTGCCAGTGAGGGGTTGCATGAGAGAGTGTTGGGGCCAGTGGGGTGCTGAGGGAGACAGTGTTGGTGCCCGTGAGGGGCTGAGGGAGACAGTGTCAGTGCCAGTGAGAGGCTGAGGGAGACAGTTTTGGTATCAGTGAGGGGCTGAGAGAGACAGTGTCGGTGCCACTGAGGGGCAGAGGGAGACAGTGTTGGTGCCACTGAGGGGCAGAGGGAGACAGTGTTGGTGCCAGTGAGGGATGGAGGGAGACCGTGTTGGTGCCAGTGAGGGATGGAGGGAGACAGTGTCAGGGCCAGTGAGGGACGGAGGGAGACAGTGTTAGGGCCAGTGAGGGGCAGAGTGAGACAGTGTTGGTGCCAGTGAGGGGTTGCGTGAGACAGTGCTGGTGCCAGTGAGGGGCTGAGGGAGACGTTGTCGGGGTCAGGGAGAGGCTGAGGGGGACATTGTTGTGGCCAGTGAGGGGATGAGGATTCAGTGTTGGTGCCAGTGAGGCGACAGGGTGACAGTGTTGGTGTCAGTGAGAGGCTGAGGGAGACAGAGTGTGTGCCAGTGTGAGGCTGAGGGAGACAGTGTTGGTATCAGTGAGGGGCTGAGGAAGACAGTGTTGGTATCAGTGAGGGGCTGAGGAAGACAGTGTTGGTGCCACTGAGGGGCAGAGGGAGACAGTGTTGGTGCCAGTGAGGGATGGATGGAGACAGTGTTGGTGCCAGTGGGGGGCAGATGAAGACAGTGTTGGTGCCACTGAGGGGCTGAGGGAGACAGTGATGGTGCCAGTGAGGAGCTGAGGGAGAGTGTTGGTGCCATATTGGGGCCGAGGGAGACAGTGTTGGTGCCAGTGAGGGGAGAGGGAGACAGTGTTGGTGTCAGTGA